>NC_069504.1:890434549-890644549 GCF_027579735.1 Bombina bombina
CTTCTTTACATATCTATATATCTGTACATTATATTTATGTATTTTTGGGTTTATATATGTGTCTGTAAATACATAAATATACACATATACATACATCTGTACACACATATAAACACATATATATATATATATGCATACATATCCATATTTAGACATGTATATGTATGTGTCTCAATGTTAAAGCCCTGTCCCTGCCTTTGTTTTTAATAAGTTTTATTAGATAGTGTTACTATGAGAGTAACTTTCCCCCCTGTGATTTCCAAAATGTTATACTAGCCCTGTTATATCACTAAGTAGTGCCACTGTCTTCTATTTGTAATAATAGAGTAACTGTACTTTGATGTGTTTTGTGACACTGTCACTTTGACACAATGTTGTATTTCTGTTTGAACAGCAATGTAACCCAATTGATTGCACAGAATATAGTAAATATAATATCATTCCAGGTGGTATCATGAGCCTGCAGGCTATGTACACACTGATTACCCATGTTCCCCAGCCGTTACCACTGTATACCCACAGCCTATTTAAAAATAATGTAAAGAAATTACCAGATCTGAACCTTACATTGCACTATTGTTAATTGGTTTCACTTTATGAAGCCTTTGGGAGTAAGTTAGCAGGAACACTGTTTAATTTTCTCTGTTTTTAATCCTGTGTGGTATTTATTCTGAATTTCTATTCTGGAACTATTCTAAAGCACTTATGGCATCACCCAAAACCTTTTTTTTTTCAGGCTTTTAATTTGCTTTATAATAATCATCAGCAACATTGTAAGAAATACATATTTTCTTGTTTGCTTCTCTAAAAGGAAATGTGTCATGGTTGAAACAGAGGTGCACCAATGAGAATACAGCTAATAATTGTTCTGTGCCCTTTTGGAATCATTTGCTTTATGTTTTTTTAAACTACTTTTGTTTTTGTATAAAATCTAGTCATTGTGTACATACACTGAGACGTGTGTAAGGTTTTGTCTTCATGAATCTCAGCAGCTTAACAGATACAATCTTTCCCCAGGCTCCTTGTGTGTGCTGTCTACGGTGCCACTAAAGTCTGATCCACAGAGTGGTTTCCCTTCAGCAGAGCCCAATGTGCTACAAAGTAGAGAAGTGCAAAGTGCGATCTTATCCCCCACCCTGAGATATGCTGGACTGCTGGAGTTCTGCCCTAAAGTGCAGTGAGTATACCTGAAGGAAAGGGATACTTATTATTATTGTTATTATTGTTTGCAGTACACCACTATATTCTGCAGTGCTATACAGGGGGTGCTATAAATCGACACACAACTATAAAGACCAAGACAAGAATATTACATTTTTCGAAGTGGTGAATCAAAAAGAAAGAAGCAAAAGGATGAAAGGACTATATTATTAAAGGGGCAAAATGTCATTTTTTTTAGATTTTAGTTTGCTTCATTCTTTTATTTTCATTTGTTGATGAGTAAACCTAGGTAGGCTGATGAGCAGCAATACACTACTGGAGAGCTAGCTGAAGATTGAGTGAACCAATGACAAGAGGTATATATGTGCAGCCACCAATCAGCAGCTAGCTCCCAGCTCCTGAGCCTACCTTGGGTTTCATTTCCCATTAAAGATAGAAAAGTTCCATAGCACAGGCACTGCATGAAAACAGTTTTGTTTGCAGAAGTGAAAGGAAGGGACAACAGGGGAATGAGTGCTGTATGACAGAAGCAGGGAGAGCATTTAAAGACAAGGGGCCCAGTTCTCAAACTTGCCGTCATGGAGAGAAATCAGCTTAGTTTACTAACATCATATTGTAAAGCGTCTCTACTTAACATAAAGCACATTAGTGAACTCCCCTTATGGAGATATACAGTTCCCAAGGCAAAATTTACCTTTAAAGCAATCCCTGCGGAGCTTCGTAATACGGACTATGCACCTTTAAGAATCTCAGCAGACTAGAGAGCTTTAGAGAATCTGGCCCAAGGTGAGATACTTAGAGAGCTGCAGTAATTATAAAAAAGGGTTAGGGTTAAATGTGACTTATTTGAGTTAGAGGCTATTGGAAGCCATTAAATGAACTGCCATAGATCAGCAGTGGATGATGAACAATTGGTGAGGTGGATTAGTCTAGCAAAAACATTAAAAAGTTTTTATTTTTCTGCCAGACTTATTCACCACAGTAATCAAGCTGGGTTGTAATAAGGAAGTGAATACAAATTTCTGTTGTATTTCATGTGAGTAAAGGCCACGTATTCTACTTGTATATTTAATAAAATAATTCATATAGGAGAAACTAACCTTTGAGAAAAAAGGTTCTATTATAGTGGTTAAGACACCAGGAAATTGTGATCATAATCAATGATGTAAGAATATTTCCCAGCTTGTGTGCAACTCAGAGTGATCACAATCTATACAAAGACTGTAATCACTCTGAACAAGGCAGGTATTTAATAAGTATGATTTTTCAAATTATACTCCAAAATAATTTTAAACTTAAATAGCTACTAACTTTTAACTCTTTGTTTTTTCATCCTGTGCAGATTTCGGGATCCCCGCTCTCAGCGCCTATTCGGAGCACAAGTTGCTCTCCAGGTGTGTGTACGCCCTGGATCATATAAGATGGGCCCTCCATCTACAGGGACCTCTGAACTCCTAGAGTCAAGAATTCCCAGTGATGAGATAGAATGGCTGACCAAGGAAAAGGGGGCCACAGTCCTGAGGGGCTTGTTGGTTCGTGTTGAGTGACTCAGAACTTTTTGCGCATTCTAATGAACTCAGCACACTGAGCGAATGGACAGAGAACAATGGTGCCACACAGAGGGTTTTTCATACCCTTTGGATCATCCCTCTTCCTTCTCTGCGCCATTCCTCTCTTTTACTTCTCACTATTCAGTCGACATGCTATATTCCTGTCCTCTCTCTTTCTAGACCTCGGCCTTCTCTTCCTGTCTCATGTCTGCTTTCTCCCCAATTTTCTTTAACTCTACTCCTCCGCCTGCCCATTAATTTATTGAACAGATGAAGTATTCCTGTGGGGGGTTTTTTCTTTCAAATGTGAATGCGGGAATATTTCTTTCACCTGTTACTTTGGGGTCTTCCCTCCCTAGTCGGACCCCTACACCCACCCTCCCCACCCTCTTATTTAAGTTGTTAATTTCTTTTGATTTGTACATTTGTTTATTTTTTTTAATACATAAATATCTTGTACAGAAAAAAGTCTGTTTTTATAATATTAATATGACATAAATAACAGATAAATACTGCATGTGTGTGTGATGGGGGGAAACACTTATTTGATCTCAAAAACTACTAAATGCGAGTCAAATGTTAGTAACTGTTGCAATTATAAGCAGTAAGACAAGGGCCCACTCAGTCAGTTTTGTTGGTGAAAAACACCATTTATTACTAAACTCGTATTTGAATTTAAATGCAGCATATATATTATTACAGTATAAAGTTCACCAAACTGTGAAGCTTTTGAAAGCCTTATTAGTATAATCTTCCTCAACATGTTATCTGATGATTAATACATAGAAATTCCCTGAGCTGTTTTTTTGGGGGGGGCTAAAACTTCTGATGATTATCAATAAGATTTTTATGCTTTCACACAAAAAAAACTATAGTATTTCTGTACAAATGCAGATGTAGAAGTGACAGTTGTATGACTAGGGACATGGAAATAAAATAATGGGTTACCACAGATTCTTAATAGCAGATACTAGCAGTGGTGTACACAAAATGGATATTAAACAGTGCTCCTTTAGTAAAAACAAATATGTTAGATCAAAGTAAACATAAAAATTAACAGATTGTGTAAAAAATAGCAACAAGTTTATTGCAAAATGAGCACTTAATTGTAGCTACTGCCCAGAGTGGTCCTCGAAGAGAGAAAAGTGTAGTCATGGGGGCTGAGATGCTGATAGCCTTCACAAAAACATGGTGCCAGATGAAGAACACACCAAGGTCAAACAGGAAAAGGAGACAAAGTAAACAAGGTACTGTCACAATAATTGCAACAGAACACAGGATTTCTTTCATACAGGTAGTGAGAGTCCATGATCCTAGCAATTACTCTTCCCTGCCACTAGAAGGAGACAAATATTCCCAAACCCCAAGAGCTCTATAAAACTCCTCCCTCCTCACTGATAAACTAGTCTTGTATTTGCCTCCACTGGAGGAAGGTGACAAATGAAAATGCACATGTTCTTCAGTGAGAGTTCTCAGACTTGTTGAGGCTCATTTCCCCTCAGAGTGCAGTGTTTGTTGGAGGGATTTATTTGGAGTATGAGTAGTGACCTGTTTTCACCTGTTGGGAATTCGTCACATACCTTCCATAGGTGTCGCAAGGGTTGTTGATATATTGAGTCGTTGATATATTCCTATTCCAGATTCTCTGTCTAAACGTTTCAGCACTGGTTTGGTTTCTGCTTGTTTTTTTATTTAATTTTGGCACTCTATTAGCCAGATAGGTCCTTTTAATTATATATATTTACTTATCCATGAGGGCACTCATAGAATTTAGAAAAAAAACTTTTTATTTTACATACATCAAAGTTCCAAATAGTTTGTCAACGTTTTAGCTTCACAGTTAAGCCTTTGTCAAGACATCATCTATATTTGTTACCTTTATTTAATAATGTACATTGAAATCAAAACCATATCCCCACTTAAAATATCGCAACACAATATATGCACAGCAGCGCAATAATCATAAAAATGTATTGCTCCTTTAAGTCAAAAGTATTCAGGGAAATTGCTACATCTGTGCCCCTTTCAATACATTCATCTATGCTTCATATATAGTGATACATTTAACAATGTCCTCTGTCCTTCTTACCCTATACACATCACACTATTTTTTATGTATCTCACATCACATTTTTAATGTCAGCTGTCTCCTTAGTATAGCCAACTTGACTTACTTGTTCAACGGCGTATACATTCCAAGCGTCTCCATTACTTGTTGATTACAAGCTGCTAATTAAGCACGACTCTTCCGCATTACCAGCGATGTGGTGTGAGTCACTAATGATGTCACCATCAATAACATTGCTTCATTCTTAGGCATTGTAAGCCATTAACGATTGTGTGATATACTGTATCAATCACTAACTCCCATTATGCTATTGGACACAAATTACTCTTCTATCTTGTAATCTAATATTTATCACATTATTGAATCGACTTAGATCAGGAGATAATCAAAGGTAATTCACTGAATTTATGTAAATAAACCACTTCTTAAAGGGACCTTCCGCATATGTATGATTGTTGCTAAAGGGACCCTAGCCTACCTACTATCCCAGTTTCATTGCATAACTATGTTGCTATTCCTCCATTGTTAACGGAGGACTCTCTCTATTTCAATGTTTACACCTGTCATCCTAGTATTATATTGACTATTATCTACAACAATACATATAACAGCCATTTCACTACATAATATCATTACCTTTTAATAAATTAGGGAATAGTCTTGGTAGACATTCAATCCCTTCGGGACACCGCTTCTGATTTATGTATCTACAATGCCTCTCGTTTCAATAATTCTGTGTTTGTCTCCCCCCTGCCCATTGTGAGTATCATTGATACTGTGTGTCTTCTAAAAAGTGGTGCAGCACTGGTTGTTGACCTTACTTTAAGGCTGTACGGATAGCAGACTTTTATGGTTGCTAGATAGAAAGAACCCAATGGCACTACTATTGTTTAATCAATTACCCAATAATTCTATCCTTATTATAAGTATTGAATAATATGGAGTAGAGAGGTTGGTGCTCTGTAGTATGTAAACTATATACTTAGGCTAAAGAAAGGTAGAGGGACCAAATCTTTAAAAAGACTACAGTTTTAGCACTCAAGGGGCCAAATAGGATATGCTCCTTATATGATTTAATTGAAATAGCTGCACATGTTGTGTAGAGACATGCACAGAAATGGGAAGGGTCATAGACCTAGAAGTGTGGAGGAGTTATATGATTTAAAACATAACTTTTATTATATCAACAAACGCACTTAGTTAAAATAGGAAAAAATAAATTTAAAACACTCTTAGGCTTCTGAAATATTTTAATATCAAATATGGTGGGCAGAAGCGACAACTGTGTATGGTCGAGTTTGCACTGGAAATGTGTGTTGAACAGGGGCTAAATTAGTTAACAAAGTTATATAATTAAAGCAGTATCTCTTACCAAGTACTAAAATAGAACTAGGTTTCTAGCAAATATAACAGCTTATATATCTGTGCCACTGTTACATAATATTACCTCCGGTCTGGCTACTAGTGTAGACATAGAAGTGTTACATAATTTAATTACTTTTTGTCAGTAACTGTGTTTATAGTAATTCAGCTGACTGTTAATCATTGCTCTAATAAAGCTTGATACAACTCAAATAAATAGTTGAATGTTCAAATATAGTAAACGCTGAAGGTCTTTGCTGAGCAGCTACTTAAATGCTAGTAATGACACTTACATATTAATGCGATAGAGCAAGATTGCAAACCTATGTGTCACTTTATAAGTTACAACTTGTAAACCTCAATATTAGTGCGATTAGTAAAATCTATTATGTGCAATGCATTCAAATTTATAATAAGTTGCTCCAAAGTTCAGAGCGTCTGTAGTTGTTTATATGCTCAGCTATAATGTATCCTTACTAGATTTGTCAGTAACTGTATTTGTAGTAATTGAGTGGATTATTAATGTTTGCTTAAATAAAACTTGATACCACTCAAATAAATAGTTAAATGTTCGAATACAACAGACACTAGAGATCTTCGCTAAACAGCTGCTTGAATACTAATAATGACGCTTACGGATTGATACGATGGAGCAAAATTGCAAACACATGTATTACTTTATATGTTAGAACTTGTAAACCGCAATATTAGCGTGACTAGTAAAATCCATTGTGTGCAAGGTATTCAAAACCCCTTTTTAGAAAGCCGCAAGGCGAAACATGTTAGGGAACTGGTGAGGAGTCCTAGGAGCTCCTGTATTTTAGCTTGCCTTAGGCTATCTGATTATTATGCGAATATTTAACTAGGCTTTATATTGAAACAGTACTTAACCGCCAATCGATTTAGCACCATGACATGTTAGAGCTAACTCCGATAAACAACTAAACTACTAGTAACGCTGATAGTGTCAGTCTGTAGTACATCCATCTTGAGTACTCAAGTACAAGACATACTATTTTTAACAATTTGAGAACCAAACTATGATCTATGCAATGTAACGGCTATATTTAGGCATAATCAGCTGCACTTTTTGCATTAGAATAACGCTACAATCTAGTAAGGTTACAATATAGTTAAGCATATAAACAGCTATATAGACGCTCTTAACCTTGGAGCAACCTATTATAAATCTGAATACCTTGCACACAATTTAGGTATAATCAGCTGCACCTTTTGCGTGAGAATAACGCTACGATCTAGTAAGGTTACAATATAGTTAAGCATATAAACAGCTATATAGAAGCTCTTAACCTTGGAGCAACCTATTATAAATCTGAATACCTTGCACACAATTTAGGTATAATCAGCTGCACCTTTTGCGTGAGAATAACGCTGCAATCTATTATAAATTTAAATACCTTGTACACAACGGATTTTACTAGTCGTGCTAATATTGCGTTTTACAAGTTCTAACATATAAAGTGATACATGTGTTTGCAATTTCTTTCTAATGACACGGTGAGTCCACGGATCATCTCTAATTACTATTGGGAATATCACTCCTGGCTAGCAGGAGGAGGCAAAGAGCTCCACAACAAAGCTGTTAAATATCACCTCCCTTCCTTCCAACCCCAGTCATTCTCGTTGCTTACGTTAAGAGCAAGGAGGTGGTAAAGTTTAGGTGTCTGGAAGAAGATTCTTCAATCAAGATTTTATTATTTTCCAGCAGTGCAAGTTTGTTCTGCTTTTTCCTGGGGTTTAGCCGTAGCCCATGTCAGTCTCTTCAGTAGAGCAGTGGTGGCTTTTAAGCAATTGGGAACTTGTGGGGTATAATCCTCACTGCGCCTCCCAAATAGTTATTGCTGCCCTAACTTGAACTCAGGCTTCTCCTTTTTCCACAGGTTCATGTGAGGGAGGATGCCTCTCAAACCTAGTGAGTTGCCCTGCTGCCAGGCAGATTACATAGAGATAAGTGCTAATTTTATTTTTCTAGGGAGTATACAGAAAAATATTAGCACTTTAACAGTTAATTCTGTTGGGACATCAGACTCATTTACCCTATTGTGAGGTCATAGGACAATGAGAGGAGTGCAGGCACTGGGGACGAGAGGAGCAGAGACTATAAAATCAGTTAATTTTTATTATTCCGGTCTGGGTGGTTATGTTTGTGTTACTCCCGGCGGCTTTACCTTCTGAGTAAAGATTAATGCTGGCCGGGAGGTTCAGGTTGTGACGCCCACGATCGGCGGGGCTGTTTTGAAGCGGCAAAAAATGTGCACGCTTTTTCCTTCTTACTCATTTCCGGAGTATCGGATGTGTCCTTCCTTGTTGCAGTTCCGCTTTTCTGATTTAGCGGTCTCCGGATACCGAGGTGAGCAGCTCTGAGTTTAGTCCGGATATCTCTAACATATCTCCGGCGGTCAGCAGGACAGGTAGGCACCTCAGCAGGGCTGGCTGAGGTTGCAAGATAAAAAATTGTCGTTTAAGATTTAAAGGGACAGTAGCGTTTTTTGTGACATAATTTAAAAGACAAATAAAAGTATTTTATTTTTCATTTGCTTAATTCTTGGGTAAAGATGGACCAAGAGGCCCTGCAGAATGTTACTTGTTCTTTATGTTTTGATGCTAATGTAGAACCACCAATCCTTTCTGTTCCTCATGTATTGAAAGAACATTGAATTACAGGGATAGACTTTTTGATTCTGAGCCAGCATTGTCTAAGGCGGATGCTGTTCAGGGATCTCCTGGAAATGTTCAAGATATGCCGCAGCTTTCTCCTCAAATGTCCCAAACTTTATCGTCCACACATGCAGTGCCCTGCACTTCCTCTCAAAATCCGGTTGGAGTTTCATTGCAAGATATCTCTACCCTTATGTCTTCTGCAGTAACTGATGCGCTGTCTGCCTTTCCCATGCTGCAGGGAAAGCGCAAGAGGAAATCTAAAGATTCAGTGGGTAAGGTTTCTGACACAGTCGTGGCTATTCCGAATGTTCCTTCCCAGAAATCTGAGGAGGAAGATACTTCGGTGGCATCTGAGGGGGAAATCTCAGACAGTGTAATTCCTTCTTCTGATGCTGAAGTGGTATCATTTAGATTTAAGCTGGAAACAAACTCCGTTTGTTACTCAAGGAGGTTTTGGCTACCTTGGACGACTCCTAAGAAGTCTATTAAATTATTTTGATGTACCTTCCATGGTGGAGGTTTCCCTGTACCAGATCGGGCTACAGAGATTATTGCAAGGGAATGGGAGAGACCTGGTATCTATTTTTCTCCATTCCCAATTTTTAAGAAGATGTTTCCTATTGCTGACTCTATCAAGGAGTCTTGGCAGACGGTCCCAAGGTGGAAGGGGCAATTTCCACTTTGGCTAAGAGAACTACTATTCCTATAGAGGATAGCTGTTCCTTTAAGGATCCTATGGATAAGAAGTTTGAGGGGTTGCTTAAAAAGATGTATGTATACCAGGGTTTACAATGGCAACATGCGGTGTGTATTGCTACTGTCACCAGCGCGGCGGCATACTGGTTTGATGCGCTGTCTGATTCTATCCAGACAGACACTCCCGTTGAAGAGATCCAGGATAGGATCAAGTTAAGGGCCCTTATTCCAATTGTTGGCCAATTCCTTTATTATGGATGCTTCCCTACAGGTTATTAAGCTGGGAGCAAAGATTTTGGGTTTTGCCGTTCTGGCCCGCAGAACCTTATGGTTGAAATCCTGCTCTGCAGATGTTTCGTCTAATTCTAAGCTTTTGGCAATTCCCTACAAGGATAAGACCTTGTTTGGGCCGCGCTTGGCTGAAATCTTTTCCGACATTACGGGAGAAAAGGGTAATTTCCTCCCTCAGGATAAGAGGAATACGCAGAAGGGACGTCAGTAATTTTCATTTCTCTAGAAACATCAAAGGTAAGCCTTTCTCTGCCAAGCAAGATCAGTCTAAACCTTCCTGGAGGACCAACCAGTCTTGGAACAAGGGGAAGCAATCTAAGAAGCCCATTAATGACTCAAAGTCAGCATAAAGGACCTGCCCCCGATCCGGGACCAGATCTTGTGGGGGGCAGACTTTCCTTCTTCTCTCAGGCCTGGGTTTGGGATGACCCGGATCTCTGGCCGGTGGACATCGTGTCCCAGGGATACAAGACCTTTCCTCCCAGGGGCAGGTTTCTGCTCTCAAGATTATCTGTAGACCAGATAAAAAGAGAGTGTCCAAGACCTTTCCAACCTGGGAGTGATAGTTCCTGTTCCAATGCAGGAACAGGGTCTGGGATTTTACTCCAATCTGTTTGTGGTTCCCAATAAAGAGGGAACTTTCAGGCCCATTTTAGACCTCAAAAGTCTAAACAAGTTCCTCAGAGTACCATCCTTCAAGATGGAAACTATTCGTTCAATTCTTCCCTTGGTTCAAGAGGGTCAATTCATGACAACAGTAGATTTAAAGGATGCGTTCCTGCATGTTCCTATCCACAGGGATCATCACACGTTTCTGAGGTTCGCATTTCTAGACAAACGCTTCCATTTTGTTACTCTTCCATTCGGCCTTGCCACAGCTCCCAGAATTTTTTCAAAGGTCCTGGGATCCCTTTTGGTGGTGCTCTGGTTGTGGGGCATTGCAGTGGCGCCTTATCTGGACGACATTCTGGTTCAGGCGCCAACCCTTCAACAAGCGAACTCCCACACGGAGATGTTGTTATCCTTTCTACATTCTCACGGATGGAAGGTGAATTTGGGAAAGAGTTCCTTAATTCCAGCTACAAAGGTAGTGTTCTTGGAAACCATAATAGATACCCTATCAATGAAAATATTTCTGACAGAGGTAAGAAAATCAAAGATCTTCAACTCTTGTCTGGCCCTTCAGTCCTCTCCTTGGCCGTTAGTGGCTCAATGTATGGAGGCGATCGATCTGATGGTAGCTGCCATGGACATCATTCCGTTTGCCCGTTTCCACCTCAGACCTCTGCAGTTATGCATGCTCAGGCATTGGAACAGGGATTATGCGGATCCGTCTCCGCGATTACATCTGGATCAGGCGACAAGAGATTCTCTTCCTTGGTGGTTGTCTCAGGAACATCTCTCCCAGGGAACCTGCTTCCGCAGACCTACCTGGGTGATTGTGACAACGGACGCCAGCCTGCTTGGATGGGGAGCAGTCTGGGGCTTACTAAAGGCTCAGGGGACATGGACTCGGGAAGAGTCTGTTCTCCACGTAAACATTCTAGAGCTGAGGGCATTCTTCAATGCTTTTCTGTCCTGACCTCCGTTAGCTTCAGCCCGGTTTATCAGTTCCTTGGCCATGTCAGAGGTAGCCAAGATTATTCAGTAGGTGGAGACCCACAACTGCTATCTGCGATCCACATTCCAGGAGTGAACAATTGGGCAGCAGATTTTCTAAACAGACAGACCTTTCACCCGGGGGAGTGGGAACTTCATCCGGAGGTGTTTTCCAACTTGATCCTCAAATGTGGACAGCTGGAGCTGGATCTCATGGCATCTCGACAGAATGCCAAGCTCCTGAGGTACGGGTCGAGGTCAAGGGATCCTCAGGCTGTACTGATAGATGCTCTGGCGGTTCTTTGGAATTTCAGTCTTGCATACCTATTTCCTCCGTTCGCTCTCCTTCCACAGGTTATTGCCTGAATCAAACAGGAGAAGGCGTCGGTATCCTCATTGCACTGGCGTGAACTTGCATCCAAATCTCGTTTCTCTGAAGCTGACTGCTTGGAGATTGAACGCTTAATTTTATCTATGAGCGTTTTTTCGGAGTCGGTTATTGAGACTTTGATTCAGGCTCGTAAGCCTGTAACTAGGAAGATTTACCATAAGATATGGCGTAAATATCTGTATTGGTGTGAATCCAGAAGCTACTCTTGGAGTAGAGTTCGTATTCCTAGAATTTTGTCCTTTCTCCAAGAAGGTCTGGAGAAGGGCTTATCTGCAAGTACCTTGAAGGGTCAAATATCTGCCTTGTCTATTTTGTTGCATAAACGTCTGGCTGTTGTACCAGACGTGCAATCTTTCTGTCAGGCCTTGGTCAGGATCAGGCCTGTGTTCAAACCTGTTACTCCTCCCTGGAGTCTTAACCTTGTTCTTAAAGTTCTTCAGCAGGCTCCGTTTGAGCCTATGCATTCCTTATATATTAAGATGTTATCTTGGAAAGTTTTGTTTCTTGTTGCAATTTCTTCTGCTCGTAGAGTAAATCCTCTTACCTTATTTTTCATTCAGATAAGGTAGTTCTGCGTACTAAGTTAGGGTTTGTCCCTAAAGTGATTTCGGATAGGAACATTAATCAAGAAATCGTTGTTCCTTCTTTGTGTCCTAACCCTTCTCATAAAGAGAGTGTGTTGCACAACCTAGATGTGGTGCATGCGTTGAAATACTTTTTATAGGCGACTAAGGATTTTTGCCAGTCTTCTGCGTTGTTTGTTGTTTCCTCTGGGAAACGCAAGGGTCAGAAAGCTACGGCTACTTCTCTTTCTTTGTGGCTGAAGAGTGTAATTCGTTTGGCCTATGAAACTACTGGACAGCAGCCTCCTGAGAGGGTCACGGCTCATTCCACAAGGGCTGTTTCCTCTTCCTGGGCATTCAAAAATGAAGCTTCTGTGGAACAGATTTGCAAGGCTGCAACTTGGTCCTCTCTACACTCTTTTAAAATTCTATATATTTGATACTTTTGCCTCGGCTGAGGCTTCTTTTGGGAGAAAGGCTCTTCAAGCAGTGGGGCCTTCTGTTTAGGTACCCTGTCTTTCCCTCCCTTATCTGTGTCCTCTAGCTTTGGGTATTAATTCCCAATAGTAATTAGAGATGATCCGTGGACTCACCGTGTCATTAGAAAGAAAAAAAATTATGCTTACCTGATAAATTTATTTCTTGACACGGTGAGTCCACGGCCCGCCCTGTTTATTTAGACAGGTTTTTGTTTTGTAAACCTCAGGCACCTCTGCACCTTCTGTTACTTCCTTTCTCTCTTTTTCCTTTGGTCGAATGACTGGGGTTGGAGGGAAGGGAGGTGATATTTAACAGCTTTGCTGTGGTGTTCTTTGCCTCCTCCTGCTGGCCAGGAGTGATATTCCCAATAGTAATTAGAGATGATCCGTGGACTCACCGTGTCAAGAAAGAAAGAAATTTATCAGGTAAGCATAAATTTTGTTTTTGCTCCATCATATCAATCCGTAAGTGTCATTATTAGTATTCAAGCAGCAGCTGTTTAGCGAAGACCTCTAGTGTCTGTTGTATTCGAACATTTAACTATTTATTCGAGTGGTATCAAGTTTTATTTAAGCAAACATTAATAATCCGCTCAATTACTACAAATACAGTTACTGACAAATCTAGTAAGGATACATTATAGCTGAGCATATAAACAACTACAGACGCTCTGAACTTTGGAGCAACTTATTATAAATTTGAATGCATTGCACATAATAGATTTTACTAATCGCACTAATATTGAGGTTTACAAGTTTTAACTTATAAAGTGACACATAGGTTTGCAATCTTGCTCTATCGCATTAATATGTAAGCGTTGTTACTAGTATTTAAGTAGCTGCTCAGCAAAGACCTTCAGCGTTTACTATATTTGAACATTCAACTATTTATTTGAGTTGTATCAAGCTTTATTAGAGCAACGATTAACAGTCAGCTCAATTACTATAAACACAGTTACTGACAAAAAGTAATTAAATTATGTAACACTTCTATGTCTACACTAATAGCCAGACCAGAGGTAATATTATGTAACAGTGGCACCAATATATAAGCTGTTATATTTGCTAGAAACCTAGTTCTATTTTAGTACTTGGTAAGAGATACTGCTTTAATTATATAACTTTGTTAACTAATTTAGCCCCTGTTCAACACACAGTTCCAGTGCTAACTCGACCATACACAGTTGTTGCTTTTGCCTACCATATTTGATATTAAAATATTTCAGAAGCCTAAGAGTGTTTTTAATTTATTTTCTCTTACAAGGTGTATCCAGTCCATGGATTCATCCTTACTTGTGGGATATTCTCATTCCCTACAGGAAGTGGCAAAGAGAGCACACAGCAAAGCTGTCCATACAGCCCCCCCTCAGGCTCCGCCCCCCCCCAGTAATTCTCTTTGCCGCTCTAACAAGTAGCATCTCCACGAGAGGGTAAAGTGAATGTGGTGTTAGTTTGTAGTTTTTATATCTTCAATCAAAAGTTTGTTATTTTTAAATAGTGCCGGTTTGTACTATTTACTCTCTAGCAGAAAGTGAAGAAGAATTCTGCTAAGAGGAAAATGATTTTAGCATGTTGTAACTAAAATCCACTGCTGTTCTCACACAGGACTGAGGAGTACAAGAAAACTTCAGTTGGGGGGTACAGTCTGCAGGCTTAACTGCTACAAGGTATGTTCAGTCATCTTTTTCTTGTCAAGACTTAGTATTGCTAGAAGACTGACAAGAATTCCCATGTGGGGAAGGTAAGCCATATTCTGAGACTCAGTATAGAAGGAAGGCTTAATTAACAGGGCTGAAAGACTGGTGGACACTTTTAAAGGGCAATCGATTATTTTATAGAGAAAATATGATGATTGTACAAGTTTTTAACACTTGGAGTGTTTTTTGGGGTTTTATTCCACATGGCAGAATTTTAGACACCTATAGAGGGTTTGCAAGGCCCCACAACTCCGGAGTGGAGAGGGAGGGGGCCTAATTTTCGCGCCTCAGTTGCGCAGTTCATATAGCAGACAGCTTCATGCAGCTTCACGTGGAGGGTCCAAAGAATACTGGAGGACTTCATAGAGGCTTATTTCTATCAAATTAATCCCCAGGGGCAAGGTAGGGCCACATCAGATTGCTGTGGCATGGTGCTGTAGTTTGCTATCCGGTTGTAAACTTTAGGTTGCTCCGGTTCGGGCATTAAGGGGTTAATTGACTTGAAAATTTCTGTGCAATCATACCAAAGCATTAAGATAGTGGGGTAAAAATTTCAGAAAGATTGGATCATTTTTGGTGATTTAGTAAAAAAAGTGTGCGCTTTTTATTATTTAAAGGCACAGTACCGTTTTTTCTCAAATTGTATTTTTCAGTATTTGAGTGCTGTCTAAGTCTGTTTAACATGTCTGAGCCTACAGCTAGACGTTGCTCTATGTGTTTAGTAGCCATGGTAGAACCCCCTTTACATTTGTGTTTTAAGTGTGCTAATGTGTCTAAGCATTTTAAAGATCACGATGTTTCAATTATAAATGTATCCCAAGATGATTCTTTAACAGAAGGTAATGAGGATAGTCCTCCTTCCTCTCCCCATGTGTCCACACCAGTTACGCCCGCGCAAGCGATGCCTAGTACCTCTAGCGCATTGGCCCCTATTACATTACAACAATTAGCAGCAGTCATGGATAATTCCCTTGCAGCCTTTTTATCCAAACTGACAGTTTTTCCTAAAAAGCGTGATAGCTCGGTTTTAAGAACAGAGTATGAGCAATCAGAAGCTTTGGAGGATTTATCTATGGTACCCTCACAACACTCTGAAGTGTCGGTGAGGGATGGGCTGTCCGAGGGAGAAATTTCTGACACTGGAAAAGTTTCTCAGCGGGCAGATTCAGATTCCTTAGCATTTAAATTTAAGCTGGAACACCTCCACGTGCTGCTTAAGGAGGTATTAGCTAAGCTGGATGATTGCGACCCCATGGTGGTCCCTGAGAAATTGTGTAAAATGGACAAATATCTAGAAGTCCCTGTATACACTGATGCGTTTCCGATCCCTAAGAGGGTGGCGGATATTGTGGATAGGGAGTGGGAGAGACCAGGTGTACCCTTTGTTCCCCCCCTATCTTTAAGAAAATGTTCCCCATTACTGATCCTAGGCGGGATGCATGGCAGACGGCTCCTAAGGTAGAGGGGGCAGTTTCAACACTAGCCAAGCGCACAACCATACCAATCGAAGACAGTTGTGCGTTCAAAGATCCTATGGATAAAAAATTAGAAGGTTTACTAAAGAAAATATTTGTTCAACAAGGTTTCCTTCTCCAGCCTATTGCCTGCATTATTCCGGTAACTACTGCAACGGCTTTCTGGTTTGAGGCGCTGGAGGAATCGCTCCAGACTGAGACCTCATTTGATGAAATTATGGATAGAATTAAGGCTCTAAAGCTGGCTAATTCTTTTATCACAGATGCCGCCTTTCAATTAGCTAAGTTAGCGGCGAAAAATTCTGGTTTCGCTATCATGGCGCGCAGAGCGCTTTGGCTTAAGTCATGGTCAGCCGATGTGTCGTCTAAGACAAAGCTACCGAATATTCCTTTCAAAGGGAAGACCCTTTTCGGGCCCGAGTTGAAAGAGATTATTTCGGATATCACTGGGGGAAAGGGCCATGCCCTCCCGCAAGACAGGCCTTTTAAGGCTAAAAACAAGGATAATTTCTTTCATGTAATTAGCAAGAGTCCATGAGCTAGTGACGTATGGGATATACATTCCTACCAGGAGGGGCAAAGTTTCCCAAACCTCAAAATGCCTATAAATACACCCCTCACCACACCCACAAATCAGTTTTACAAACTTTGCCTCCTATGGAGGTGGTGAAGTAAGTTTGTGCTAGATTCTACGTTGATATGCGATCCGCAGCAGGTTGGAGCCCGGTTTTCCTCTCAGCGTGCAGTGAATGTCAGAGGGATGTGAGGAGAGTATTGCCTGTTTGAATTCAATGATCTCCTTCTACGGCGTCTATTTCATGGGTTCTCTGTTATCGGTCGTAGAGATTCATCTCTTACCTCCCTTTTCAGATCGACGATATACTCTTATATATACCATTACCTCTGCTGATTCTCGTTTCAGTACTGGTTTGGCTTTCTACAACATGTAGATGAGTGTCCTGGGGTAAGTAAGTCTTATTTTCTGTGACACTCTAAAGCTATGGTTGGGCACTTTTTTATAAAGTTCTAAATATATGTATTCGAACATTTATTTGCCTTGACTCAGGATGTTCAACATTTCCTTATTTCAGACAGTCAGTTTCATATTTGGGATAATGCATTTGAATATATCATTTTTATCTTACCTTAAAATTTGACTTTTTTCCCTGTGGGCTGTTAGGCTCGCGGGGGCTGAAAATGCTTCATTTTATTGCGTCATTCTTGGCGCGGACTTTCTTGGCGTGAAAAATGTTTCTATTTTCCGGCATCATACGTGTCGCTGGAAGTTGCGTCATTTTTGAAGTTTTTCGCGCCAAAAATGTCGGCGTTCCGGATGTGGCGTCATTTTTGGCGCTAATAGCATTTAGGCGCCAAATATTGTGGGCGTCAATTTTGTCTCCACTTTATTTAAGTCTCATTATTTGTTGCTTCTGGTTACTAGAAGCTTGTTCACTGGCATTTTTTCCCATTCCTGAAACTGTCATTTAAGGAATTTGATCAATTTTGCTTTATATGTTGTTTTTTCTATTACATATTGCAAGATGTCCCACGTTGCAACTGAGTCAGAAGATACTACTGGAAAATCGCTGCCTGGTGCTGGAACTACCAAAGCTAAGTGGTATCTGCTGTTAGCTTTTGGTAGTTGTTCCTCCAGCTGTTGTTTGTATTAAATGTCATGACAAACTTGTTAATGCAGAAAATATTTCCTTTAGTAAAGTACCATTACCTGTTGCAGTTCCATCAACATCTAATGTTCAGAGTGTTCCTGATAACATAAGAGATTTTGTTTCTGAATCCATTAAGAAGGCTATGTCTGTTATTCCTCCTTCTGGTAAACATAAAAAGTCTTTTAAAACTTCTCTTTATACAGATGAATTTTTAAATGAACATCATCATTCTGATTCTAATGATTCTTCTGATACAGAGGATTCTGTCTCAGAGGTTGATGCTGATAAATCGTCATATTTATTTAAAATGGAATTTATCCGTTCTTTACTTAAAGAAGTACTAATTGCATTAGAAATTGAGGATTCTGGTCCTCTTAAAACTAAATCTAAACGTTTAGACAAGGTCTTTAGATCTCCTGTGGTTATTCCAGAAGTTTTTCCTGTTCCTGGTGCTATTTCTGAAGTAATTTCCAGAGAATGGAATAATTTGGGTAATTCATTTACTCCTTCTAAACGTTTTAAGCAATTATATCCTGTACCGTCCGACAGATTAGAGTTTTGGGACAAAATCCCTAAAGTTGATGGGGCTATTTCTACCCTTGCTAAACGTACTACTATTCCTACGGCAGATGGTACTTCCTTTAAGGATCCTTTAGATAGGAAAATTGAATCCTTTCTAAGAAAAGCTTATCTGTGTTCAGGTAATCTTCTTAGACCTGCTATATCATTGGCTGATGTTGCTGCAGCTTCAACTTTTTGGTTGGAAACTTTAGCGCAACAAGTAACAGATCATGATTCTCATAATATTATTATTCTTCTTCAACATGCTAATAATTTTATCTGTGATGCCATTTTTGATATTATCAGAGTTGATGTCAGGTTTATGTCTCTAGCTATTTTAACTAGAAGAGCTTTATGGCTTAAAACTTGGAATGCTGATATGTCTTCTAAATCAACTCTACTTTCCCTTTCTTTCCAGGGTAATAAATTATTTGGTTCTCAGTTGGATTCTATTATCTCAACTGTTACTGGTGGGAAAGGAACTTTTTTACCACAGGATAAAAAATCTAAAGGTAAAAACAGGGCTAATAATCGTTTTCGTTCCTTTCGTTTCAACAAAGAACAAAAGCCTGATCCTTCATCCTCAGGAGCAGTTTCAGTTTGGAAACCATCTCCAGTCTGGAATAAATCCAAGCCTTCTAGAAAAGCAAAGCCAGCTTCTAAGTCCACATGAAGGTGCGGCCCTCATTCCAGCTCAGCTGGTGGGGGGCAGATTACGTTTTTTCAAAGAAATTTGGATCAATTCTGTTCACAATCTTTGGATTCAGAACATTGTTTCAGAAGGGTACAGAATTGGTTTCAAGATAAGACCTCCTGCAAAGAGATTTTTTCTTTCCCGTGTCCCAGTAAACCCAGTGAAAGCTCAAGCATTTCTGAAATGTGTTTCAGATCTAGAGTTGGCTGGAGTAATTATGCCAGTTCCAGTTTTGGAACAGGGGCTGGGGTTTTATTCGAATCTCTTCATTGTACCCAAGAAGGAGAATTCCTTCAGACCAGTTCTGGATCTAAAAATTTTGAATCGTTATGTAAGGATACCAACATTCAAAATGGTAACTGTAAGGACTATCTTGCCTTTTGTTCAGCAAGGGCATTATATGTCTACAATAGATTTACAGGATGCATATCTGCATATTCCAATTCATCCAGCTCACTATCAGTTCCTGAGATTCTCTTTCCTGGACAAGCATTACCAGTTTGTGGCTCTGCCGTTTGGCCTAGCTACAGCTCCAAGAATTTTTACAAAGGTTCTCGGTGCCCTTCTCAGAAGAGTCTCTGAATTATCTGCTCTTTCTTGTGAGTCTCCTTTTCTGATTTTTCATCAGGATAAGGCAGTGTTGTGAACTTCTTTTTAATTTTTGCCTAAGGTTGTGAATTCCAACAACATTAGTAGAGAAATTGTGGTTCCTTCATTATGTCCTAATCCTAAGAATTCTAAGGAGAAGTCGTTGCATTCTTTGGATGTTGTTAAAGCTTTGAAATATTATGTTGAGGCTACTAAGTCTTTCCGAAAGACTTCTAGTCTATTTGTCATCTTTTCCGGTTCTAGAAAAGGTCAGAAAGCTTCTGCCATTTCTTTGGCATCTTGGTTGAAATCCTTAATTCACCATGCTTATGTCGAGTCGGGTAAAACTCCGCCTCAAAGGATTACAGCTCATTCTACTAGGTCAGTTTCTACTTCCTGGGCGTTTAGGAATGAGGCTTCGGTTGATCAGATTTGCAAAGCAGCAACTTGGTCCTCTTTGCATACTTTTACTAAATTCTACCATTTTGATGTGTTTTCTTCTTCTGAAGCAGTTTTTGGTAGAAAAGTACTTCAGGCAGCGGTTTCAGTTTGAATCTTCTGCTTATGTTTTCATTAAACTTTATTTTGGGTGTGGATTATTTTCAGCAGGAATTGGCTGTCTTTATTTTATCCCTCCCTCTCTAGTGACTCTTGTGTGGAAAGATCCACATCTTGGGTAGTCATTATCCCATACGTCACTAGCTCATGGACTCTTGCTAATTACATGAAAGAAAACATAATTTATGTAAGAACTTACCTGATAAATTCATTTCTTTCATATTAGCAAGAGTCCATGAGGCCCACCCTTTTTGGTGGTTATGATTTTTTTGTATAAAGCACAACTATTCCAATTCCTTATTTTATATGCTTTCGCACTTTTTTTATCACCCCACTTCTTGGCTATTCGTTAAACTGATTTGTGGGTGTGGTGAGGGGTGTATTTATAGGCATTTTGAGGTTTGGGAAACTTTGCCCCTCCTGGTAGGAATGTATATCCCATACGTCACTAGCTCATGGACTCTTGCTAATATGAAAGAAATGAATTTATCAGGTAAGTTCTTACATAAATTATGTTTTTCGTTCCTTTCGCAACTTCAGGAGCGGTCCTGCTTCAACCTCTGCGACCGCAAAGCAAGAGGGTAGACAAAAAAGACAGATGCGCCACATGGCCCAATATTGTTTGGTCCAAAATCATCTATATGTTTGAGAGATTGAACTCACATTTAGGAGAGCACCTCAATCAGTGCTAAGGGAGCAGTCTGGGATCTATAACAGTCACCCAGAAGACCAGCAGCCGGCAATGGTGTGATGTCTGTATCAGAAAGATAAGAGGAGACAAAGGTGCCTATATGGCCTAGTAATGCTTGGACACAGGATAAATCAATTGCGAGATAGAAGAGTGGTACTCACAATAGTTGTAGCATCTCCTTTGATGCTATAGAGGCAAGGTGGGATCAAAATAGTCACCCACCAGACTAGATCACAGGCCAACAGGACACAGGTGGATCATCCAGGGGGAATAGGAATCAGGGCAGATTCAGGATACAGCAGCAATCAGGGTTGTCAGAGAATGTATCCCTCTCAGCCAAGGGTGAAAGGATGGTGGCAAATAATATCAGCAAATGTTCAAATATAAAAATTAATTTATTAAAATAATAAAAACAGGGCGACGCGTTTCTCAGCAACAAGCTGTTTCATCAGGCTTCATCGTTCAAGCAAGCGGGTAACTCTCCACAGCCCAAGGCAACCTGGAAGCCTTTGCAGGGCTGGAACAAGGGTAAACAGGCCAAGAAGCCTGCAGCTGCTACTAAGACAGCATGAAGGGGTAGCCCCCGATCCGGGACCGGTTCTGGTAGGGGGCAGACTCTCTCTCTTTGCTCAGGCTTGGGCAAGAGATGTTCCCGATCCCTGGGCATTAGAGATAGTTGCTCAGGAATATCTTCTGGAATTCAAGGACTCTCCTCCAAGGGGAAGGTTCCACATTTCTCGTCTGTCTTCAGACACGACAAAGAAAGAGGCGTTCTTACGCTGTGTAGAAGATCTACTCAAGATGGGAGTGATATGTCCAGTCCCAACTACAGAACAAGGACTGGGATTTTACTCAAACCTGTTTGTGGTTCCCAAAAAGGAAGGAACTTTCAGACCAATTCTGGATCTAAAAATTCTAAACAAATTCCTCAGAGTTCCATCCTTCAAGATGGAGACCATTCGGACAATCTTACCAATGATCCAGGAAGGTCAATATATGACTACCGTGGATTTAAAGGATGCGTACCTTCATATTCCTATCCACAAAGATCACCATCAGTTCCTATCTGGACGACATCTTAATACAGGCGTCGTCTTTTCTCAGAGCCAAGGCTCATACGGAAATTGTTCTGGCCTTTCTAAGGTCTCACGGGTGGAAAGTGAACACCTAAAAAAGTTCTCTGTCCCCACTCACGAGGGTTCCCTTCCTGGGGACAGTAATAGACTCTGTAGAAATGAAAATATTTCTGACGGAGGTCAGGAGGTTAAAGCTTCTCAGCACTTGCCGAGCTCTTTATTCCATTCCTCGGCCATCTGTAGCTCAGTGCATGGAGGTAATCGGATTAATGGTAGCAGCAATGGACGTGGTTCCTTTTGCTCGAATTCATCTCAGGCCACTGCAATTGTGCATGCTCAAACAGTGGAATGGAGATTATGCAGATTTGTCTCCCCAAATCCAACTGGACCAGAACACCAGAGATTCTCTTCTCTGGTGGTTTTCTCAGGATCACCTGTCTCAGGGAATGTGCTTCCGCAGACCAGAGTAGATCATTGTAATGACCGACGCCAGTCTGATAGGCTGGGGCGCGGTCTGGGGCTCCCTGAAAGCTCAGGGCATATGGTCTCGGGAAGAGTCTCTTCTCCCGATAAACTTTTTGGAACTGAGAGCGATATTCAATACACTCCAGGCATGGCCTCAGCTAGCGGCGGCCAAGTTCATCAGATTTCAGTCGGACAACATCACGACTGTAGCATACATCAATCATCAGGGAGGAACAAAGAGTTCCTTAGCGATGAAGGAAGTAACCAAGATAATCAGGTGGGCGGAGGATCACTCTTGTCACCTATCTGCAATTCACATCCCAGGAGTAGACAACTGGGAAGCGGATTTCCTAAGTCGTCAGACTTTTCACCCGGGGGAGTGGGAACTCCACCCGGAGGTATTTGCTCATCTGATTCAGCTTTGGGGCATTCCGGAGTTGGATCTGATGGCGTCCCATCGGAACACCAAACTTCCTCTTTACGGTTCCAGGTCCAGGGATCCCAAGGCAGCATTGATAGATGCTCTAGTACCGCCTTGGTCCTTCAATCTGGCCTATGTCTTTCCACCGTTTCCCCTTCTCCCTCGGCTGGTAGCCAGAATCAAATAGGAGAAGGCCTCGGTAATTCTGATATCGCCTGCGTGGCCACGCAGGACTTGGTATGCAGACCTAGTGGACATGTCAGCTGTTCCACCATGGACACTGCCAATGAGGCAGGATCTTCTAATACAGGGTCCATTCAAGCATCCAAATCTAGCTTCTCTGAAGCTGACTGCCTGGAGATTGAACGCTTAATTCTATCCAAGCGTGGGTTCTCTGAATCAGTCATAGATACTCTGATCCAAGCTAGAAAACCTGTCACCAGGAAAATTTACCATAAGATATGGCGGAAATATCTTTGTTGGTGTGAATCCAAGGGTTACTCGTGGAGTAAGATTAGGATTCCAAGGATATTGTCTTTTCTCCAAGAAGGATTGGAGAAAGGTTTATCAGCTAGTTCCTTAAAGGGGCAGATATCAGCTCTGTCTATCCTTTTACACAAGCGTTTGGCAGGAGTGCCAGATGTTCAAGCGTTTGCACAGGCGTTAGTCAGAATCAAGCCTGTCTATAAATCAGTGGCTCCTCCATGGAGTCTAAATTTAGTTCTTTCAGTTCTTCAAGGGGTTCCGTTTGAACCTTTACATTCCATAGATATTAAGTTATTATCTTGGAAAGTTTTGATTTTGGTAGCTATATCTTCTGCTCGAAGAGTTTCAGAATTATCTGCTTTGCAGTGTAATTCACCCTATCTGGTGTTCCATGCAGATAAGGTAGTTTTGCGTACCAAACCTGGTTTTCTTCCTAAAGTGGTTTCTAATAAGAATATTAACCAGGAAATTATTGTTCCTTCTCTGTGTCCTAATCCATCCTCAAGGAAGGAACGACTATTGCACAATCTTGATGTGGTTCGTGCTTTAAAATTCTATTTACAAGCAACTAAAGATTTCAGACAAACATCATCTTTGTTTGTTGTCTATTCTGGTAAGAGAAGAGGTCAGAAAGCAACTGCTACCTCTCTTTCCTTCTGGCTGAAAAGCATCATCCGATTGGCTTATGAGACTGCTGGACAGCAGCCTCCTGTACGAATTACAGCTCATTCCACCAGAGCTGTGGCTTCCACATGGGCTTTCAAGAATGAGGCTTCTGTTGAACAGATTTGTAAGGCAGCGACTTGGTCTTCACTGCATACTTTTGCCAAATTTTACAAATTCGATACTTTTGCTTCTTCGGAGGCTATTTTTGGGAGAAAGGTTTTGCAAGCAGTGGTGCCTTCCGTTTAGGTTACCTGTCTTGTTCCCTCCCTTCATCCGTGTCCTAAAGCTTTGGTATTGGTATCCCACAAGTAAGGATGAATCCGTGGACTGGATACACCTTGTAAGAGAAAACAGAATTTATGCTTACCTGATAAATTACTTTCTCTTACGGTGTATCCAGTCCACGGCCCGCCCTGGTAATTAAGCCAGGTTAAATTTTTTGTTTAAACTACAGTCACCACTGCACCCTATGGTTTCTCCTTTTTCTCCTAACCGTCGGTTGAATGACTGGGGGGGCGGAGCCTGAGGGGGGGCTGTATGGACAGCTTTGCTGTGTGCTCTCTTTGCCACTTCCTGTAGGGAATGAGAATATCCCACAAGTAAGGATGAATCCGTGGACTGGATACACCGTAAGAGAAAGTAATTTATCAGGTAAGCATAAATTCTGTTTTTTCCTATTTTAACTAAGTGCGTTTGTTGATATAATAAGATATGTTTTAAATCATATAACTCCTCCACACTTCTAGGTCTATGACCCTTCCCATTTTTGTGCATGTCTCTACACAACATGTGCAGCTATTTCAATTAAATCATATAAGGAGCATATCCTATTTGGCCCCTTGAGTGCTAAAACTGCAGTCTTTTTAAAGATTTGGTTCCTCTACCTTTCTTTAGCCCAAGTATATAGACTTTTATGGTTGGCTAGTCGTTCCCTAAAAACCTACACGGACAAGTTATATAATATATTACATAGACTGATGTGCAGGTTAGTCTATGACATATTTTATACGTTTTAGCTTTATGGGGATGATGGAAGGTATTACCTGTCAATAATGTGTTACATGTTACACAGCTTCCACATTTAAAACAACCTGGTTTAGCAATAGGTAACCAACTTTGTCTATCCCTTTGAAAATCTGTTTTTACCAACATAGATTTTAGACTGCGTCCTTTCTTATATACCATTCTAAGGGGGGGGGGCATTTTTTTTTAAAAGGTAAGGTTGGATCATTTGATATGAATGGCCATTGTTTGACTAATATTTCCCATATATAAGGACTAGCCGGTGTGTAAGTGCTTACAAAATTAAGAGTCTTTCCTTCTTAATATAAGGAGAGTCCACAGCATCATTCCTTACTGTAGGGAAATACTGAACCTGGCCACCAGGAGGAGGCAAAAACAACCCAGCTAAAGGCTTAAATACCTCTCCCACATCCCTCAGTCATTCTTTGCCTTTCGTCACAGGAGGATGGCAAAGAAGTGTCAGAAGATTTCGGAGTAGTTCCTTAGGAAGGGTATCTGCCCTTCGATATGGGACTGGAGTTTTTTTTTTTGTTTGTTTTTTAAATATTTTTTTATTGAGGTTAAAAACAAGACAGTACAGAGTTGCCACATATTAAGAACCGTAGCCTGTAAGGTACATATTATATCAATAAACAACATCGTTGTTATACATATCATTACGTCATTCGTTGTTGGTGAACACGAATTGTAAAATATCCACTGACATCAAAATATATCACATGTACAATGGTCTATAGCATTTTCCAATATTGTAACGCTGCAAATGTGGCAGAGTAGAGCGTAAGAATAACCTCAATTTCTTTCATGTAATTGGCAAGAGTCCATGAGCTAGTGACGTATGGGATATACAATCCTACCAGGAGGGGCAAAGTTTCCCAAACCTCAAAATGCCTATAAATACACCCCTCACCACACCCACAATTCAGTTTTACAAACTTTGCCTCCTATGGAGGTGGTGAAGTAAGTTTGTGCTAAGATTTCTACGTTGATATGCGCTTCTCAGCATTTTGAAGCCCGATTCCTCTCAGAGTACAGTGAATGTCAGAGGGATGTGAAGGGAGTATCACCTATTGAATGCAATGGTTTTCCTCACAGGGATCTATTTCATAGGTTCTTTGTTATCGGTCATAGAGCTTCATCTCCTACCTCCCTTTTCAGATCGACGATATACTCTCATATTCCATTACCTCTACTGATAACCGTTTCAGTACTGGTTTGGCTATCTGCTATATGTGGATGGGTGTCTTTTTTTTGTTAAGTATGTTTTCATTACTTAAGACACTCTCAGCTATGGTTTGGCACTTTATGTATTTATATAACGTTCTAAATATATGTATTGTACTTATATTTGCCATAATTCAGGTTTTCAGTATATTTCCTTTTGCAGACTGTCAGTTACATATCGGGGAAATGCTTTTTTTATGAAAAATAATAAAAGAAAAAAATCTTACCTGGGGTATAGCCTCTTTTTCCAATTGACTGTTTTAAATTCGCGGGCAGAATTAGGCTCGCGAGGGCGCAAAATGCCAAAGTTTATTGCGTCATTCTTGGCGCAAGATTTTTTTGGCACAAAGTTACTTTCATTGACGCAAATTCGTCATTTCCGGCGTCTTAGTTGACGCCGAGTCCTTTGCATCATCTATGACGCGAGTGTGTCGTTTTTGGCGCCAAAAAATATTTTTCTGTTTGTTGTACGTCATACTTGGCACCAAATATTTTCTTTATTTAAGACCCCCTTTTTTTTTTTATTCAAAAATGTTTTATTGGGTTTATAGATTATACAGAGAAGTATCCATAAAACATTCACAAAATCAACAGAAAATTGAATACAGAAAAGAAAGTTACAATGGATATTGTCAATTTACCCAGTTTTTCCTTAAACTATTTTGTAAAAACAACAAGTTGCAAAAAAATCTCTTGAAAACAACCTCACCAGTAGACAGAAAGGAGGCAGGGGGGAGGAAAAAGAAAAGGGTAGGGAGAGGAAAGGGGATCAGGCGTCTCGGAAGTCTCGAAAGTATACACATAAGTATGTCATGTATTAGTCTGCATGCCCGCTGATCCCAAGGAGCAGACTCTGCCACGAGAGGGCAGTCTTTCAAGTAACTAGGCCACAAGTTCAGATATACCCTGTTCCCAGATAAAAAGCATGTCTGTAATAAAATCCTGTTTACCCTTATAGTAGTAACATTGTTTTTCCAGGGTTAGTATATACTCTACCTCTGACATCCACTGAGTGTGCGTAGGGATCAGTTGGGTTTTCCAAAGTCTGGGTATCAGTCTTTTCGCGCAAGCTAGCATCAGCTGAAACAGTTTTTTGCGGTATGCACAGTGAAGTATTGGGGGAGGTTCAAGAGGATAAGGCTGGGGCTAAGGGTTATATGTGAACCTAATATCTTATTTATACTAGATTCTAGTTGTCTGCAGAAGTCAGAAATGAGTGGGCAATCCCACCAGATATGAGCCATAGAACCTATACCTCCACATCGCCTCCAACATGCCGATGAGGCGGATGGATAAATGCATCTGAGACGCTGCGGAGTCAAGTACCATCGGGCTAAGATTTTATAGTTAATTTCAGCTATAATTAGTGAGGATGAAGCTGAGTGATTGCTTCCAGTCATCATCATCCACAGTCTCTGTCAATTCTGCGCTCCATTTCAGTATATATGTAGGTTTTTGTGTAAGGAGGAACACTTTTAGAATTTTATATGTCATTGAGAGGTGATTTCTCTTAAGTTCCGGATTTGTGCAAAGTCGCTCAAAAGTCGATAACGGTCTGAAAATATTGGACTTGTGCTCACTAGTATTAAGTGCATGTCTAATCTGGAAGTATGCATACCAATTGTGGAAAGGAGGGCCCAGGTCATTGCTTAATGATGCTCTGTCTCTAAGCGCACCTGCGTCTGACAGTATATAGATGGGTAGGTTTTGCAAGCGCTCTGTGTCATTCAAGTGGTTGAAAGAGAGGTGGTGAAGGAAGATTTGGTTACCCAAAAGTGGAGTAAGAGGAGAAACTGTAGAAATTCCTTTAGTGTGCGTGATAACGTAGTCCCAGACCTCAAGAGTGGCCTTAACATAATTATTCTGATATGCCAAAGATGGTCTGTGGGTTCTAGGCGACCAAGCTAAATCCCTTCATGTTTTTAAGTCGTAACAGGGAGCTCTCGACCTGTAGCCACAATGCGCTGGGATAGGAGTGGGACCAAGAGATCACCCTTGACAAGTGAACAGCTCTATAATAATTCATAAGGTTCGGTACATTAAGTCCCCCTTTTTCCTTGCTCAGATAAAGAGTGTTTTGAGAAACTCTAGGCTTTTTGTAAGACCAAATGAAAGAATTGAGGAGTCTCTGTTGTGTATGTAAATATGAATTCGGGAGGGCCAACGGCAAAGCCTGGAAGAGGTATAGGTAGTTTGGTATTATTGTCATTTTAATAGTGTTTATTCGTCCTAATCAGGACAAGTGTCCCTGTTTATGCCAACCCTCAAGAAGAGTTGTTACTGAGCGCTGAAGACTTATAAAATTAGATTGGAGGAGGAGTTGGTTGTTACTGGGAATCACAATGCCCAAGTATTTAAGTTTATCAGTTATTTTAAATAGAGTGTGGTTCCTTATGAAATCCACCTCATGTGAAGGCGTGTTTAACAGCATTATCCCCGACTTCTCCATATTTATGGAGAAATCAGAAACCTGGCCATATGATTCTAGAGTCTGTATCAGGGCAGGAAGGGAAGTGGAAGGGGATTGAAGAGTGAAGATTATATCGTCCGCGAACAGCAGACATTTTTGAATAATGTGATCATATTGTATTCCAAGTATACCTATATTTTCTCTAATTTTTATGGCCAAGATCTTAATTGTTATAGCAAATAATAAAGGGGACAACGGGCACCCCTGGCGGGTGCCATTCGTTATAGAAAAGGATTGGGAGACAGTGCCATTCACTTGAACCCTGGCTTGAGGACTCGAGTATAGGGCCTGGATTCTAGACAGAAAGTTGTCAGAGAAGCCAAATTTCGACAGGGCCCCCCACATAAAGTGCCAGTTGACCCTGTCGAAAGCTTTCTCTGCGTCTGTGGATAAAAGAGTGAGAGGGGTCTTATTATCATGAGAGGTCTGTAGGGAATGCAATACTCTGACCGTGTTGTCTTTTGCTTCTCTTCCCCTGACAAACCCCACCTGATCCGGATGTATAATACTTGGTAAGATGTTATTCATACGATTCGCGAGTATTTTAGCATAGATTTTTATATTGACGTTTAACAGTGAAATAGGCCTAAAATTACCCACCTGATTGCTCGGTTTATCTGCTTTTGGAATGACCGTGATAAGGGCTTCCAGTAGTGAATTAGAAAAGGTCTCACCTCTATCTATTGAGGTAAACAATGCATGCAGTGGTGGGCCTAATTGGAGGAGAAATAACTGAAAAAATTTGGCTGTTAGGCCGTCCGGACCGGGGGATTTACCATTAGGGAGAGCTTTTATGGTAGTTATAATTTCTTGAAGTGTGATAGGGGAGTCTAGAGATAGTCTATCTTCATCTGTAATTTTCGGGGCCTTTAAAGTATATAAGTACTTCTCTATACTACTGAGTTTTTCTTGTGACATGGTAGGGTTAAGATTATAAAGCTTAGCATAATACAAAACGAAGGAATTGGCAATATCTTCATTTTGGTTAACTAGTCTGCCTGAGGGATGTGTAATGTTTCTTACAAAGGAGCTTAAGTGCTGCTTTTCCAAGGACCTGGCAAGTAGGCGACCCGCTTTGTTACTCTCAGCAAAGAATTTGGCCTTGGTAGTGAGAGCTCTTAGATGCGCTTTTTGGGTTAAATATTTATTAAGGTTTTCTCGTGCTAAGGAGAGATTCAAAAGCGTTTGGGGGGAAGACGGATCTGCCTTATGAAGGGTGTCTGCTCTCTCTAGTTCGGTCGTCAGAGAAGAGAATTGGGTCGAGCTTAATTTCCGCAATTTAGCAGTGTGTTTTATCAGATACCCTCTAATATAACATTTGTACGCCTCCCAATTTTTCACAGCAGATGTGTCTTCCGGTCTGTTTATCCTAAAATATTCATCCGTAGCCCTAGTTAACTCGTCTAGTGTGTCGGAGTGTGTTAAAATAGAATTGTTCAGTCTCCAATTTAAGGTGTTTTTAGGTCTAGTATACCAGTGAAAGGAGGAAAGAACCATGCTATGATCCGACCAAGGCGTTATTCTGGAGTAAATTAGGTCGGTTAAGAATGCTTGATTGCACATGATATAGTCCAATCGGGAATAAGTATGCTGGGGGTGAGAAAAGAATGTGTAATCCCTCTGCGTGGGGTGGGCTATCCTCCAGGTATCAAATAGGGAAATGGAGTGTAGTGTGTTACAATTGGCTTTTAATAAACTGTTGCTAAGATACGATTTCCCTGTTGAGTTGTCTAAGACTGGGCTCAGTGTAAAATTGAGATCCCCTCCCAATATGACAGGTCCTTTAGAAATATCTAATATTTTGTTGATGACTGATTTATAAAAGAAGGGCGTAGGTCTGTTTGGGGCATAGACATTAGCTAGGGTGATCGGTCGACCAAAGCATAGCCCGACCAAAATCAATAATCTACCCTCTCTGTCCGAATACTTCTGCAGGAGTTCAAAAGAAACATTCCGTCTAATGGAAATACAGACTCCATTCTTCTTACTCGGTCCAGAGCTAAGGTAGTGTTTATCATAGTACCTTGTGGCTAATTGGGGTTCCCTATGTCTTTTGAAGTGAGTCTCCTGTGTCATAATTATGTCGATATGCTTTTTATGGAAGTCGTGATATGCTATTGAACGTTTACCAGCAGAGTGAAACCCCTTCACATTCTGGCTGGCTACTGTTAAGGTACTCATGTCTAAATCTGAGACCTGGAGTCAGAGCTAGAGAAAGCTGAGGTCTTCTATGTGATATTGTCAGATATAGATGCGGAAAGGTCTATCAGTCTGAGACGTCCGGTTATGGAAGGTGATAGGGAAGAGAAGGGAGAGGGCCAATAAAGGGAGAAGAAAAAAAAAAAGAAAGAAAGGAAGAAGGGACAAGAGGAAGAAGGAAAGAGTGTGATCTAGTAAACGCTGCACACTAGACTGCAGCAAGAGAGATTAAGAAAGGAGTAGGGGAAGTGATTTAAGATTTCAAGTTCTGTCAAATCTTCAAAACATGCAACCGAGATTAACAATCAAACAGATAACAAATATAATAACAGTTGGGGCAAAATAACAAGCCGCGGTTAACCTAAAGTAATATTTTGTTATACAACCTTTTTTGTAAAAATTATATGTTAGGCAATACAGATATCTCTGCTTGATCTCTTTCATACTTCTAGCTATATGTTCATCAGTGTTGCAGAGTCAGCAGTAAAAATTATATATAAATCAACAGGCAATATAGACGGTTATCTTAAGCTCATTCCCGCGCGTCCGGCCCGCCCCACCCATAACCCAGGTGAAAAAGGGCCGAGAATGGAGAAAAGGTATCTCCAACTAACGTGATTGGATAGCCCAGGCCGAACACACACAAACCCACAACCAAAACTAGCACAGACAAATTTATGCTCTCATTGGCGGCAAGCTGATCCCATTTTTCATTAAATATAAACAATAGAATATAACCTTATAGTAAGGATTGTGGGTGTTCCCATATCTCAATGTGAAAACAAAACTGACTACAACCTAACTTGTAAAAGAAAACATGCTGCTATATTGTCAATAGTAAATACAAGCAGAAAAAAGTACAATCTCAATAATTCAATAACAGTAGTTATGCCAAAAAGAACATTAAGTATAAACAATAGAGTGTAGGCGTGTGGGTAGAATTGTGGGTGATCTAATGTCTCAGTATAATGACGAAGTTGGTCACCACTTGAGCTTATATATTGAAGCATATTACCTCAATGTATATGGCAGATGCAATCAGAGAATACAGACATAGCAGTTCAAAAACTGTGGTTGTAATACTTGCCGGAGTCCATTGGATCTCCATGGGGGCCCCATGGTAGAAGAGAAAGTTCACAATATGAGGTAATGTAGTAGATTCAGAGTAGACTAGCAATCGAATGTCATTGGCATTGAAAAGCCTGGGATAGTGTGTTAAGAATGTCATTGGCATTGAAAAGCCTGGGATAGTGTGTTTTTTATTTGCCTCCTGCATTTTTTCTGTCAGAGGGCTATGCTGTTTGCATTTTTTCCCATTCCTGAAACTGCCATATAAGGAAATTGATCATTTTGCTTTATATGTTGTTTTTTTCTCTTACATTTGCAAGATGTCTCAATCTGATCCTGTCTCAGAAATCACTGATGGAAACCTGCGGCCTGATAACAGTTCTACCAAAGCTAAGTGCATTTGTTGTAAACTTGTGGGGGTTATACCTCCAGCTGTGGTTTGTAATAGTTGTCATGATAAACTTTTACATGCAGAGAATGTATCTATTAGTAGTAGTTCATTACCTGTTGCTGTTCCCTCAACATCTAATACATAAGATATACCTGTGAATTTAAAATAATTTATTGCTGATTCTATTCAGAAGGCTTTGTCTGCCATTCCGTCTTCTAATAAACGTAAAAGGTCTTTTAAAACTTCTCATAAGGTTGATGAAATTTCAAATGACCTGCAACATACTGAATTATCCTTCTCTGACGAGGATCTATCTAATTCAGAAGATCCTGCCTCAGATATTGACACTGACAAATGCTCTTATTTATTTAAAATGGAGTATATTCATTCTTTATTAAAGAAGTGTTGATTACATTAGATATGGAGGAAACTAGTCCTCTTGATATTAAAACTAGTAAACATTTAAATTCTGTTTATAAACCTCCTGTGGTTATTCCAGAGGTTTTTCCAGTTCCTGATGCTATTTCTGATATGATTTCTAAAGAATGGAATAGGCCTGGTACTTCTTTTATTCCTTCTTCAAGGTTTAAAAAATTGTATCCTTTGCCAGCAGTTAGATTGAAGTTTTGGGAAAAGATCCCCAAAGTTGATGGGGCTATCTCTACTCTTGCTAAATGTACTACTATTCCTACGGAAGATAGTACTTCTTTTAAAGATCCTTTAGATAAGAAACTTGAGTCTTATCTAAGGAAAGCTTATTTATATTCAGGTCATCTTCTTAGGCCTGCAATTTCTTTGGCTGATGTTGCAGCTGCTTCAACTTTTTGGTTGGAAACTTTAGCGTAACAAGTATCGGATCATGATTTGTCTAGCATTGTTAAGTTGATTCAACATGCAAATAATTTCATTTGTGATGCCATTTTTGATATTATCAAAATTGATGTTAAATCTATGTCTAACTATTTTAGCTAGAAGAGCTTTGTGGCTCAAATCTTGGAATGCTGATATTGCTATCTCTTTCTTTCCAAGGTAATAAATTATTTGGTTCTCAGTTGGATTCAATAATTTCAACTGTCACTGGGGGGAAGGGAGTTTTTTTGCCTCAGGATAAAAGACCTAAGGGTAAATCTAAAGCTTCTAACCATTTTCGTTCCTTTCGACAAAATAAAGAACAGAAACCTAATCCTTCCCCTAAAGAATCTGCTTCCAATTGGAAGCCTTCTTCAAATTGGAATAAATCCAAGCCATTTAAGAGATCAAAACCAGCCCCCAAGTCTGCATGAAGGTGCAGCCCTCATTCCAGCTCAGCTGGTAGGGGCAGATTAAAATTTTTCAAAGATGTTTGGATTAATTTGGTCCAAAATCATTGGATTCAGAGTATTGTCTCTCAGGGGTACAGAATAGGATTCAGAGTAAGACCGCCTGTGAGAAGATTTGTTCTTTCACGCATTCCAGCAAACCCAGTAAAGGCTCAGGCTTTCCTGAAGTGTGTTTCAGACCTAGAGTTATCAGGGGTAATCATACCAGTTCCGTTTCAGGAACAGGGTCTGGGGTTTTATTAAAATCTATTCGTTGTCCAAAAGAAAGAAAATTCATTCAGACCAGTTTTGGATCTTGTTCAGCAAGGGCATTATATGTCCAAAATAGACTTACAGGATGCATATCTTCATATTCCGATTCATCCAGATCACTATCAGTTCCTGAGATTCTCTTTTCTAGACAAGCATTACCAATTTGTTGCTCTTCCTTTTGGCCTAGCGACAGCTCCAAGAATCTTTTCAAAGGTTCTAGGTGCCCTACTCTCTGTAATCAGAGAGCGGGGTATTGCGGTATTTCCTTATTTGGACGATATCTTGGTACTCGCTCAGTCTTTACGTTCTGCAGAATCTCACGCAAATCAACTAGTGTTGTTTCTTCAAAGACATGGTTGGAGGATCAATTTACCAAAAAGTTCTTTGATTCCTCAGACAAACGTAATCTTTTTAGGTTTCCAGATAGATTCAGTGTCCATGACTTTGTTTCTAACAGACAAGAGACATTTGAAATTGGTTGCAGCCTGTCGGAACTTTCAGTTTCAGTCATTACTTTCAGTAGCTATGTGCATGGAAGTTTTAGGTCTCATGACTGCAGCATCGGACGCAATCGCCTTTGCTCGTTTTCATATGAGACCTCTCCAGCTTTGTATGCTGAACCAATGGTGCAGGGATTATACAAGGATATCACAATTATTATCCTTAAATCCCAATGTTCGACTTTCTCTGACTTGGTGGTTAGATCACCATCGTATAATTTTAGGGGCCTCTTTCGTTCGTCCAACCTGGACTGTGATCACAACAGATGCGAGTCTTTCAGGTTGGGGAGCTGTTTGGGGATCTCTGACAGCACAAGGGGTTTGGAAATCTCAAGAGGCGAGATTACCAATCAATATTTTGGAACTCCGTGCGATTTTCAGAGCCCTTCAGTCTTGGCCTCTGTTGAAGAGAGAACCGTTCATTTGTTTTCAGACAGACAATATCACAACTGTGGCATATGTCAATCATCAGGGTGGGACTCACAGTCCTCAAGCTATGAAAGAAGTATCTCGGATACTTGTTTGGGCGGAATCCAGCTCCTGTCTAATTTCTGCGGTTCATATCCCAGGTATAGACAATTGGGAAGCTGATTACCTCAGTCGTCAGATTTTACATTCGGGAGAATGGTCTCTCCATCCAGATGTGTTTTCTCAAATTGTTCATATGTGGGGGCTTCCAGAAATAGATCTGATGGCATCTCATTTAAACAAAAAACTTCCCAGGTACCTGTCCAGGTCCAGGGATCCTCAGGCGGAAACAGTGGATGCATTGACACTTCCTTGGTATTATCAACCTGCTTATATTTTCCCGCCTCTAGTTCTTCTTCCAAGAGTGATCTCCAAAATCATCATGGAGCAATCGTTTGTGTTGCTGGTGGCCCCAGCATGGCCTCACAGGTTTTGGTATGCGGATCTTGTTCAGATGTTCAGTTCCCAACCTTGGCCACTTTCATTAAGGCCAGACCTTCTATCTCAAGGTTCGTTTTTCCATCAGGATCTCAAATCATTAAATTTGAAGGTATGGAAATTAAACGCTTAGTACTTAGTCATAGAGGTTTCTCTGACTCAATGATTAATACTATGTTACAGGCTTAAATCTGTTTCTAGAAAGATTTATTATCGAGTTAGGAAGACTTACATTTCATGGTGATCTTCTCTTAAATTATCTTGGGATTCTTTTAGAATTCCTAGAATTTTACAGTTTTTTCAGGATGGTTTGGATAAAGGTTTGTCTGCAAGTTCCTTGAAAGGACAAATCTCTGCTCTTTTTGTTTTATTTCATAGAAAGATTGCTAAACTTCCTGATATTCATTGTTTTGTGCAGGCTTTAGTTTGTATCAAGCCTGTCATTAAATCAATCTCTCCTCATTGGAGTCTTAATTTGGTTTTGAAGGCTTTACAGGCTCCTCCGTTTGAGCCTATGCATTCTTTAGACATTAAACTACTTTCTTGGAAAATGTTGTTTCTTTTGGCCATCTCTTCTGCTAGAAGAGTTTCTGAATTATCCGCTCTCTCTTGTGAATCACCTTTTCTGATTTTTCATCAGGATAAGGCAGTTTTGCGGACTTCATTTAAATTTCTACCTAAGGTTGTAAATTCTAACAACATTAGTAGAGAAACTGTTGTCCCTTCTTTGTGTCCTAATCCTAAGAATTATTTGGAAAGATCTTTACATTCTTTGGATGTGGTGAGAGCTTTGAAATATTATGTTGAAGCTACTAAAGATTTCAGGAAGACTTCTAGTCTATTTGTTATCTTTTCTGGTTCCAGGAAAGGTCAGAAGGCTTCTGCTGTTTCCTTGGCTTTGTAGTTAAAAGGTGCAGCAAGCAGCGGTCGTAGTACTGTGGGGGCAGGTAGGCGCCTCAGCAGAGCTGTTGAGGTGGATAGGTGCACCTTTATTCCAAATTTCTATACATTTAAAGGTCAGTGCCTTTTTTGTGCAATAAAAGTATTCAGGTTTATTTTTTAAAGGCACAGTATACTCTTGAGTTCAGAGGGTTTTAATAGACAGAATCCATATTAGGACTGTTTCATTAAAAAGTTTTTTTTCTGACTTATAAATTATCACATTGTATATTTAAAGGGCCACGACCTAGAGTTGTATTTGCTTTACTTTTTATCATGGAAAACCTCCTGAACAGTACATGTTCCATGTGTTTGAATGCCAATGTGGAACCTCCTGTTACCTTTTGTCCTTCTTGCATTGAGAGGGCATTACAGTTTAGAGAACAAATTTTTCTTGATAAAAAATTGACAAATGAGGATGTTTCTCAGGGTTCTACTGATGAGATTCAGAGTATGCCGCTCCTTTCTCCCCAAGCGTCACAGCCCTTAACGCCTGCTCAAGCAGAACCGAGTACCTCTGCAGCCTCTGCTGCAATTACTTTAAAGGACATTGCGTCTGTTATGTCATCCACTCTGTCTGAGGCGTTGTCTGCCTTTCCCGTATTTCAAGGCAAACGCAAAAGGAAGGAAGCCCATGTGGTTAATACAGCTTCTGATGTTTTGTTGGCGATCTTAGATATACCCTCACAGAGCTCTGAATTGGAGGGTATGGAGGTCCTATCCGAAGGTGAACTTTCTGACTCAGGAAGTGTCTTGCCAGTGACAGATTCAGAAGTGGTTTCCTTTAGGTTTAAACTTGAACACCTCCGACTGTTATTGAGGGAGGTTTTGGTGACTCTGGACGACTGTGATTCAATTGTGGTTCCTCCAGAAAAATTGAGTAAGTTAGACAGATATCTAGAAGTCCCTTATTATTCTGATGTTTTTCCAGTTACTAAGAGAACTTCAGAGATTATTTCTAAGGAATGGGAGAGACCTGGTATTCCCTTCTCTCCTTCTCCTGTTTTCAAAAAGATGTACCCTATAGCTATAGGTTGGAAGGAGCTATTTCCACCTTGGCTAAACGAACTACTATTCCTATTGAGGACAGTTGTGCCTTCAAAGACCCTATGGATAAGAAATTAGAGGGTCTACTTAAGAAAATTTACGTTCATCAGGGGTTGCTATTGCAACTAGCAGCCTGCATTGTTACGGTTACAAGTGCGGTGGCTTATTGGTTTGATGCTCTGGAAGAATCTCTTAAAACTGAGACTTCTTTGGAAGAGATACACGATAGGATTAAAGCTCTTAAATTGGCTAATTCATTTATTACAGACGCTTCTCTACAGATTATCAAACTGGCGGCTAAGAGTTCGGGGTTTTCCATCTTAGCATGCAGGGCCTTATGATTGAAATCTTGGTCTTCGGAAGTGTCATCAAAGTCTAAGCTTTTGGCTATTCCTTACAAGGGGAAACCCCTGTTCGGTCCTGACTTGAAGGAAATTATTTCTGACATCATGGGAGGCAAGGGTCATCTCGTCCCTCAGCATATGAAATCCAAACAGAGAGGTTGACAGAGTAATTTTCCTTCCTTTCGTAATTTCAAGGGAATCCCCCTTCCTCTTCTTCTAAACAGGAAGGGAACTATTCACAAACCAAGTCTACCTGGAGACCCAACCAGTCTTGGAACAAGGGTAAACATTCCAAGAAGCCTACTGCTGCTCCCAAGTCAGCATGATGGGTTGGCCCCCGATCCGGGACCGGATCTAGTAGGGGGCAGACTGTCCTTCTTCATCCAGGCTTGGATGCGAGATGTTCAGGATCCCTGGGCAATAGATATAGTGTCTCAGGGATACAAACTAGAGTTCAGAAATTCTTCCCCCAGAGGAAGGTTTCTCCTTTCACGATTGTCTGTAGACCAGATAAAAAGAGGCATTCTTACGTTGTGTAAGAGACCTCTCCTCCATGGGAGTAATCTGTCCGTCCCAGTTCAGGAACAGGGACAGGGGTTTTACTCAAATCTGTTTGTAGTCCCCAAAAAAGAGGGAACTTTCAGGCATATTTTAGATCTCAAGAGTCTAAACAAGTTTCTCAGAGTTCCATCTTTCAAGATGGAAACCATTCGTACCATTCTTCCATTGATCCAGGAAGGTCAATTTATGTCAACAGTGGATTTAAAGGATGCGTACCTTCATGTTCCTATCCACAGAGATTATCACAAGTTCCTGAGGTTTGCCTTTCTGGACAAACATTATCAGTTTGTGGCTCTCCCTTTCGGGTTGGCAACGGCGCCCAGAATTTTCACAAAAGTTCTGGGGTCTTTATTGGCGGTTCTAAGGCCGTGGGGCATAGCGGTGACGCCTTATCTGGACGATATACTGATCCAGGCATCATCGTTTCAACTGGCAAGGTCCCATACCAACATTGTGCTTGCCTTCCTAAGGACCCACGGGTGGAAGGTAAACCTGGAAAAGAGTTCATTAGTTCCTCAGACAAGGGTGCCCTTTCTGGGAACTGTAATCAACTCTATTTCAATGAAGATTTTTCTGACGGAGGTCAGAAAGTTAAAGATTCTGAATACATGTCGAACCATTCAGTCCAATCCTCGTCTGTCAGTGGCTCAGTGCATGGAGGTAATCGGATTGATGGTGGTGGCAATGGACATTGTACCATTTGCGCGCTTTCATCTCAGGCCTCTGCAATTGAGCATGCTCAGGCAGTGGAATGGAGATTATACAGATCTGTCTCCTCTAATATATCTAGATCAGGAGACAAGGGATTCTCTTCTATGGTGGTTGTCACTGGATCATCTGTCTCAGGGGACATGCTTCCGCAGACCCTCATGGGTGATAGTGACAACGGATGCCAGTCTGTTATGTTGGGGAGCAGTTTGGAACTCCCTAAGGGCTCAGGGTGTATGGACTCCGGCGGAGTCTCTACTTACCATCAATATCCTGGAGTTGAGAGCAATATTCAATGCTCTTCGGGCTTGGCCTCAGTTGGCTTTGGCCCAATTCATCAGATTTCAGTCGGACAACATAACGACGGTAGCTTACATCAGTCATCAGGGAGGAACAAGGAGTTCCTTAGCGATGACAGAAGTAGCCAAGATAATACAGTGGGCGGAGTCTCACTCCTGCCATCTGTCAGCGATCTACATCCCAGGGGTGGAAAACTGGGAGGCAGACTTTCTGAGCCGGCAGACATTTCATCCGGGGGAATGGGAACTCCATCCGGAGATATTTTCCAACCTGATTCTCAGATGGGGCAGGCCAGAGTTGGATCTCATGGCATCTCGTCAGAATGCCAAGCTTCCAAGATACGGGTCAAGATCCAGGGATCCCCAGGCGGTTTGATGCTCTGGAAGAATCTTGGTCTTTCAGCCTAGCTTATGTATTTCTTCCATTTGCTCTTCTTCCCAGGGTGATTGCTCGAGTCAAACAGGAGAGGGCGTCGGTAATCCTCATCGCTCCTGCGTGGCCTCGCAGGATTTGGTATGCGGATCAGGTGGACATGTCATCTCAGCCACCGTGGAAGCTACCGTTGAGGAAAAACCTTCTCATTCAAGGTCCCTTCCATCATCCGAATCTGGTTTCTCTGCAGCTGACTGCTTGGAGATTGAACGCTTAATTTTATCTAAGCGAGGGTTTTCTGATTTGGTCATAGATACCTTAATTCAGGCACATAAGCCTGTTACTAGGAACATAATTTACCATAAGATATGGCGTAAATATCTTTATTGGTGTGAATCCAAGGGCTACTCATGGAGTAGGGTTAGGATTCTCAGGATTTTGTCCTTTCTCCAAGAAGGATTGGAGAAGGGGCTGTCAGCAAGTTCCTTAAAGGGACAGATTTCTGCTTTTATCTATTTTGTTACACAAGCGTACAATCTTTTTGTCAGGCTCTGACTAGAATGAGGCCTGTATATAGACCATTTGCTCCTCCGTGAAGTTTAAATTTAGTTCTTAGAGTTCTTCAAGGGGTTCAGTTTGAACCTATGCATTCCATTGATATTAAGTTATTATCTTGGAAAGTCTTATTTCTGGTTGCTATTTCTTCTGCTCGAAGAGTATCTGAGCTTTCAGCATTACAGTTTGATTCTCCTTATCTTATTTTCCATTTGGATAAGGTGGTGTTAAGTACTAATCCTGGTTTTCTTCCTAAAGTTGTTTCAAACAAGAATATTAATCAAGAGATTGTTGTTCCTTCCTTGTGTCCTAATCCTTCCTCTAAGAAGGAACGTATGTTACATAATTTAGACGTTGTCCGTGCTTTAAAGTTTTACTTACAAGCGACTAAGGATTTTAGACAATTGTCTTCTTTGTTTATCGTTTTTTCAGGAAAACGTAGGGGTCAGAAAGCTATGGCTACCTCTCTTTCATTTGGCTGAATAGTATCATCCGTTTTGCATATGAGACTACTGGAAAGCAGCCTCCTGAACGAATTATGGCTCATTCCACTAGGGCTGTGGCTTCCTCATGGGCATTCAAAAATGATGCTTCTGTTGAACAGATTTGCAAAGCTGCAACTTGGTCGTCTCTTCACACTTTTTCCAAATTTTACAAATTTGATACTTTTGCCTCGGCTGAGGCTGGGTTTGGAAAGAAGGTTCTTCAAGCAGTGGTGCCTTCCGTTTAGGTTCCCTGTCTTGTCCCTCCCTTTTCATCCGTGTACTATAGCTTTGGTATTGTATCCCACAAGTAAGGATGAAATCCGTGGACTCATCGTATCTTAAAAAAGAAAAGAAAATGTATGCTTACCTGATAAATTTCTTTCTTTTTGGATACGATGAGTCCAGGGCCCGCCCTGTTTTATGAGACAGGTCTTTATTTTTGTTACACTTCAGTCATTTCTGCACCTTGGCTTTTCCTTTCTCTTCCTAACTTCGGTCGAATGACTGGAGTGGGAGGGAAGGGAGGAGCTATATATACAGCTCTGCTGTGGTGCTCTTTGCCTCCTCCTGCTGACCAGGAGGAGATATCCCACAAGTAAGGATGAAATCTGTGGACTCATCGTATCAAAAAGAAATAAATGTATCAGGTAAGCATAAATTTTCTTTTTGGGTTGTGGATTATTTTTTTCAGCGGAAAATGGCTGTTTTTATTTTTAGCCCTCCCTCTCTAGTGACATCTTGGGTATTGCTATCCCATACGTCACTAGCTTATGGACTCTTGCCAATTACATGAAAGAAAACATAATTTATGTAAGAACTTACCTGATAAATTAATTTCTTTCATATTGGCAAGAGTCCATGAGGCCCACCCCCTTTTTTATGGTGGTTATGATTTTTTGTATAAAGCAGAATTATTTCTAAATTCCTTTGTTGATGCTTTTTACTCCTTTATCACCCCACTTCTTGGCTATTCATTAAACTGAATTGTGGGTGTGATGAGGGGTGTATTTATAGGCATTTTGAGGCTTGGGAAACTTTGCCCCTCCTGGTAGGATTGTATATCCCATACATCACTAGCTCATGGACTCTTGCCAATATGAAAGAACTTCATTTATCAGGTAAGTTCTTACATAAATTGTTTTTTTCAACATAAGTACAGGCAAATGCAATGTATACTCCCCTAATTATACACAGTGGTCTCTCTTGGACCACAAGGAAAATAATTCAAGCTAAACTAAGATGGGGTGACTTTTATTAATATCCCCAGACAGTATTGGAGGCCACTCTTGGACCTCACCTGTATGTTGAAAGCATACATGATGGGGATAAAATATGTTTTCTCTTGTAAGGTGTATCCATTACTTGTGTCATCCATTACTTGTGGGATATTCTCATTCCCAACAGGAAGTTGCAAGAGGACACCCACAGCAGAGCTGTTATATAGCTCCTCCCCTCACTACCATACCCAGTCATTCTCTTGCAACTCTCAACGCGCATGGAGGTAGTAAGAGGGAATGGTGAAAAATAGTTAGTTTATTTACTTCAATCAAAAGTTTGTTATTTTAAATAGTACCGGAGTTGTGCTATTTTATCTCAGGCAGAGATAGAAGAAGAATCTGCCTGAGTTTTCTATGATGTTAGCAGGTTGTAACTAAGATCCATTGCTGTTCTCACATATGTCTGAGGAGAGAGGTAACTTCATAGGGAGAATGGCGTGCAGTTTACTCTGCTATCAGGTATGTGCAGTTATAATTTTTTCTAGGATTGGAAATGCTAGAAAATGCTGCTGATTCCTGATAAATGTAAGTTAAGCCTGAATACAGTGATTTAATAACGACTGGTATCATGCTTACTCTCAGGGGTAATACCCTTATAGATATGCTATATAAAACGTTTGCTGGCATGTTTAATCGTTTTTTATATATGCTTGGTGATAAAACTTTATTGAGGCCTAATTTTTTCCACATGGCTGGCTTTATTTTTGCCTAGAAACAGTTTCCTGAGGCCTTCCACTGTTGTTATATGAGTGGGAGGGGCCTATTTCTTTCATGTAATTAGCAAGAGTCCATGAGCTAGTGACGTATGGGATATACATTCCTACCAGGAGGGGCAAAGTTTCCCAAACCTCAAAATGCCTACAAATACACCCCTCACCACACCCACAAATCAGTTTTACAAACTTTGCCTCCTATGGAGGTGGTGAAGTAAGTTGTGCTAGATTCTACGTTGATATGCGCTCCGCAGCAGGTTGGAGCCCGGTTTTCCTCTCAGCGTGCAGTGAATGTCAGAGGGATGTGAGGAGAGTATTGCCTATTTGAATGCAGTGATCTCCTTCTACGGGGTCTATTTCATAGGTTCTCTGTTATCGGTCGTAGAGATTCATCTCTTACCTCCCTTTTCAGATCGACGATATACTCTTATATATATACCATTACCTCTGCTGATTTTCGTTTCAGTACTGGTTTGGCTTTCTACAAACATGTAGATGAGTGTCCTGGGGTAAGTAAGTCTTATTTTCTGTGACACTCTAAGCTATGGTTGGGCACTTTTTTAATAAAGTTCTAAATATATGTATTCAAACATTTATTTGCCTTGACTCAGGATGTTCAACATTCCTTATTTTCAGACAGTCAGTTTCATATTTGGGATAATGCACTTGAATCAATTATTTTTCTTACCTTAAAAATTTGACTTTTTTCCCTGTGGGCTGTTAGGCTCGCGGGGGCTGAAAATGCTTCATTTTATTGCGTCATTCTTCGCGCTGACTTTTTTGGCGCAAAAAATCTTTTTCCGGCGTCATACGTGTCGCCAGAAGTTACGTCATTTTTTGACGTTCTTTTGCGCCAAAAAATGTCGGCGTTCCGGACGTGGCGTCATTTTTGGCGCCAAAAGCATTTAGGCGCCAAATAATGTGGGCGTCTTATTTGGCGCTAAAAAAATATGGGCGTCGCTTTTTGTCTCCACATTATTTAAGTCTCATTTTTCTTTGCTTCTGGTTGCTAGAAGCTTGTTCCTTGGCATTTTTTCCCATTCCTGAAACTGTCATTTAAGGAATTTGATCAATTTTGCTTTACATGTTGTTTTTTCTCTTACATATTGCAAGATGTCTCACGTTGCATCTGAGTCAGAAGATACTTCGGGAAAATCGCTGTCTGGTGCTGGAACTACCAAAGCTAAGTGTATCTGCTGTAAACTTTTGGTAGCTGTTCCTCCAGCTGTTGTTTGTATTAATTGTCATGACAAACTTGTTAATGCAGATAATATTTCCTTTAGTAATGTACCATTACCTGTTGCATCAACATCTAATGTTCAGAATGTTCCTGATAACATAAGAGATTTTGTTTCTGAATCCATCAAGAAGGCTATGTCTGTTATTCCTCCTTCTAGTAAACATAAAAAATCTTTTAAAACTTCTCTTTATACAGATGAATTTTTAAATGAACATCATTCTGATTCTAATGACTCTTCTGGTTCAGAGGATTCTGGTCCTCTTGATACTAAATCTAAACATTTAGATAAGGTCTTTAAATCTCCTGTGGTTATTCCAGAAGTTTTTCCTGTTCCTGGTGCTATTTCTGAAGTAATTTCCAGAGAATGGAATAATTTGGGTAATTCATTTACTCCTTCTAAACGTTTTAAGCAATTATATCCTGTGCCGTCTGACAGATTAGAATTTTGGGACAAAATCCCTAAAGTTGATGGGGCTATTTGGGTGTGGATTATTTTCAGCAGGAATTGTCTGTCTTTATTTTATCCCTCCCTCTCTAGTGACTCTTGCGTGGAAAGATCCACATCTTGGGTAGTCATTATCCCATACGTCACTAGCTCATGGACTCTTGCTAATTACATGAAAGAAAACATAATTTATGTAAGAACTTACCTGATAAATTCATTTCTTTCATATTAGCAAGAGTCCATGAGGCCCGCCCTTTTTTTGTGGTGGTTATGATTTTTTTGTATAAAGCACAATAATTCCAATTCCTTATTTTATATGCTTTCGCACTTTTTTCTTATCACCCCACTTCTTGGCTATTCATTAAACTGATTTGTGGGTGTGGTGAGGGGTGTATTTGTAGGCATTTTGAGGTTTGGGAAACTTTGCCCCTCCTGGTAGGAATGTATATCCCATACGTCACTAGCTCATGGACTCTTGCTAATATGAAAGAAATGAATTTATCAGGTAAGTTCTTACATAAATTATGTTTTTAGCGCTTTTTTGCGCAGTTAAAATTACAGACTGAGACATCCAGTTTTCCTCAGAAGTTCCCTGAATGCTACAGGACATCTCTAAAGAGCCTAAAAACGTTTATTGGGGAAGGTAGGAGCCACAGTAGAGCTGTGGTAGTTTGCTGTGACTGTTAAAAAACGTCTGTCGTTTTTTTTATCTGTTTTTTTGAACTAAGGGGTTAATCATCCATTTGCAAGTAGGTGCAATGCTCTGTTAGCCTATTACATACACTGTAAAAATTTTGTTTGTGTAACTGCCTTTTTTCACTGTTTTTCAAATTTTGACAAAATTTGTTTCTCTTAAAGGCACAGTACAGTTTTTTATATTTGCTTGTTAACTTGAATTAAAGTGTTTTCCAAGCTTGCTAGTCTCATTGCTAGTCTGTATAAACATGTCTGACATAGAGGAAACTCCTTGTTCATTATGTTTAAAAGCCATGGTGGAACATCCTCTTAGAATGTGTACCAAATGTACTGATTTCACTTTAAGCAATAAAGATCATATTATGTCTTTAAAAAATTTATCACCAGAGGAATCTGTCGAGGGGGAAGTTATGCCGACTAACTCTCCCCATGTGTCAGATCCTTTGACTCCCGCTCAAGGGACTCACGCTGAAATGGCGCCAAGTACATCAAGGGCACCTATAGCGTTTACTTTACAAGACATGGCGGCAGTCATGGATAATACACTGTCAGCGGTATTAGCCAGACTACCTGAACTTAGAGGTAAGCGAGATAGCTCTGGGGTTAGACAAAATGCAGAGCATACTGACGCTTTAAGAACCATGTCTGATACTGCCTCACAATATGCTGAAGCTGAGGATGGAGAACTTCAGTCTGTGGGTGATGTTTCTGACTCAGGAAGAATACCTGATTCTGATGTTTCTACATTTAAATTTAAGCTTGAACACCTCCGCGTATTACTTAAGGAGGTTTTAGCTGCTCTGAATGACTGTGACACAATTGCAGTGCCAGAGAAATTGTGTAGACTGGATAAATGCTATGCAGTGCCGGTGTGTACTGATGTTTTTCCAATACCTAAAAGGTTTACAGAAATTATTACTAAGGAATGGGATAGACCAGGTGTGCCGTTCTCTCCCCCTCCTATTTTTAGAAAAATGTTTCCTATAGACGCCACCGCCACACGGGACTTATGGCAGACAGTCCCTAAGGTGGAGGGAGCAGTTTCTACTTTAGCAAAGCGTACTACTATCCCTGTCGAGGACAGTTGTGCTTTTTCAGATCCAATGGATAAAAAATTAGAAGGTTACCTTAAGAAAATATTTTGTCAACAAGGTTTTATCCTACAGCCCCTTGCATGCATTGCCCCTGTCACTGCTGCTGCAGCGTTCTGGTTTGAGTCTCTGGAAGAGGACTTACAGGTAGCGACTCCATTGGATGACATACTTGGCAAACTTAGGGCACTTAAGCTAGCCAATTCTTTTGTTTCTGATGCCATTGTTCATTTGACTAAACTAACGGCTAAGAATTCTGGTTTTGCTATACAGGCGCGCAGGGCGCTATGGCTTAAATCATGGTCAGCTGACGTGACTTCAAAATCTAAGCTGCTTAACATTCCCTTCAAGGGGCAGACCTTATTCGGGCCTGGTTTGAAGGAGATTATTGCTCATATCACTGGAGGAAAAGGTCATGCCCTTCCTCAGGACAGGTCCAAATCCAGGGCCAAACAGTCTAATTTTCGTGCCTTTCGAAACTTTAAGGCAGGTGCGGCATCAACCTCCTCTAATGCAAGACAAGAGGGAACTGTTGCTCAGTCCAAGGCGGTCTGGAGGCCAAACCAGACCTGGAACAAAGGTAAGCAGGCTAAAAAACCTGCTGCTGCCTCTAAGACAGCATGAAGGAACGGCCCCCTATCCGGTAACGGATCTAGTGGGGGGCAGACTTTCACTCTTCGCCCAGGCGTGGGCAAGAGATGTTCAGGATCCCTGGGCGTTGGAAATTATATCCCAGGGATATCTTCTGGACTTCAAAGCTTCTCCCCCAAAAGGGAGATTTCACCTTTCACAATTATCTGCAAACCAGATAAAGAGAGAGGCATTCTTACACTGTGTACGAGACCTCCTAGTTATGGGAGTGATCCATCCAGTTCCAAAAGAGGAACAAGGACAGGGTTTTTACTCAAATCTATTTGTGGTTCCCAAAAAAGAGGGAACATTCAGACCAATTTTGGATCTAAAGATCTTAAACAAATTCCTCAGGGTTCCATCATTCAAGATGGAAACTATCCATACCATCCTGCCTATGATCCAGGAGGGTCAATATATGACTACAGTGGATCTAAAGGATGCTTATCTTCACATTCCGATACACAAAGATCATCATCGGTTTCTCAGGTTTGCCTTTCTGGACAGGCATTACCAGTTTGTAGCTCTTCCCTTTGGATTAGCTACAGCCCCAAGAATCTTCATGAAGGTTCTAAGGTTCCCTTCTGGCGGTCCTAAGGCCGCGGGGCATAGCAGTAGCCCCTTATTTAGACGACATCCTGATACAGGCGTCAGACTTCCAAATTGCCAAGTCTCATATGGACGTAGTACGGGCATTTCTGAGGTCAGATGGGTGGAAAGTGAACGAGGAAAAGAGTTCTCTATCCCCACTCACAAGAGTTTCCTTTCTAGGGACTCTGATAGATTCTGTAGAAATTAAAATTTACCTGACGGAGTCCAGGTTATCAAAGCTTCTAAATTCCTGCCAGTTCTTCATTCCATTCCGCACCCTTCGGTGGCTCAGTGTATGGAAGTAATCGGCTTAATGGTAGCGGCAATGGACATAGTGCCGTTTGCACGCTTACATCTCAGACCGCTGCAACTATGCATGCTCAGTCAGTGGAACGGGGATTACACGGATTTGTCCCCTCAACTGAATCTGGACTAAGAGACCAGGGATTCTCTGCTCTGGTGGCTATCTCGGGTCCATCTGTCCAAAGGTATGACCTTTCGCAGGCCAGATTGGACAATTGTAACTACAGATGCCAGCGTTCTAGGTTGGGGTGCAGTCTGGAACTCCCTGAAGGCTCAGGGATCGTGGACTCAGGAGGAGTCTCTCCTTCCAATAAATATTCTGGAATTAAGAGCGATATTCAATGCTCTTCAGGCTTGGCCTCAGTTAGCAACTCTGAGGTACATCAGATTTCAGTCGGACAACATCACGACTGTGGCTTACATCAACCATCAAGGGGGAACAAGAAGTTCCCAAGCGATGTTAGAAGTCTCAAAGATAATTCGCTGGGCGGAGAATCACTCCTGCCACCTATCAGCTATCCATATCCCAGGTGTAGAGAACTGGGAGGCGGATTTTCTAAGTCGACAGACTTTTCATCCGGGGGAGTGGGAACTCCATCCGGAGGTGTTTGCACAAGTGATTCATTGCTGGGGCAAACCAGAACTGGATCTCATGGCGTCTCGACAGAACGCCAAGCTTCCTTGTTACGGATCCAGGTCCAGGGACCCCAGGGCGACGCTGATAGATGCTCTGGCAGCGCCCTGGTCTTTCAACCTGGCTTATGTGTTTCCACCGTTTCCTCTGCTCCCTCGACTGATTGCCAAGATCAAGCAGGAGAGAGCATCAGTGATTTTAAAAGCACCTAAGTGGCCACGCAGGACCTGGTATGCAGATCTAGTGGACATGTCATCCTTTCCACCATGGACTCTGCCTCTGAGACAGGACCTTCTACTTCAGGGTCCTTTCCACCATCCAAATCTAATTTCTCTGAGACTGACTGCATGGAGATTGAACGCTTGATTTTATCAAAGCGTGGCTTCTCCGAGTCAGTCATTGATACCTTAATACAGGCACGAAAGCCTGTCACCAGGAAAATTTACCATAAGATATGGCGTAAATATCTTTATTGGTGTGAATCCAAGGGTTACTCATGGAGTAAGGTCAGGATTCCTAGGTTATTATCTTTTCTCCAAGAAGGCTTGGAAAGGTTTGTCAGCTAGTTCCTTAAAGGGACAGATTTCTGCTCTGTCTATTCTTTTACACAAGCGTCTGGCAGATGTTCCAGACGTTCAGGCATTTTGTCAGGCTTTAGTCAGAATCAAGCCTGTGTTTAAACCTGTTGCTCCACCATGGAGCTTAAATTTGGTTCTTAAGGTTCTTCAAGGAGTTCCGTTTGAACCTCTTCATTCCATAGATATCAAACTTTTATCTTGGAATGTCCTTTTTTTGGTAGCTATTTCCTCGGCTCGTAGAGTCTCCGAGTTATCTGCCTTACAATGTGATTCTCCTTATCTGATTTTTCATTCTGATAAGGTAGTCCTGCGTACCAAACCTGGGTTTTTACCTAAGGTGGTATCTAACAAGAATATCAATCAAGAGATTGTTGTTCCATCCTTGTGTCCTAATCCTTCTTCGAAGAAGGAACGTCTATTACATAATCTGGACGTTCAAAGCTTCTCCCCCAAAAGGGAGATTTCACCTTTCACAATTATCTGCAAACCAGATAAAGAGAGAGGCATTCTTACACTGTGTACGAGACCTCCTAGTTATGGGAGTGATCCATCCAGTTCCAAAAGAGGAACAAGGACAGGGTTTTTACTCAAATCTATTTGTGGTTCCCAAAAAAGAGGGAACATTCAGACCAATTTTGGATCTAAAGATCTTAAACAAATTCCTCAGGGTTCCATCATTCAAGATGGAAACTATCCATACCATCCTGCCTATGATCCAGGAGGGTCAATATATGACTACAGTGGATCTAAAGGATGCTTATCTTCACATTCCGATACACAAAGATCATCATCGGTTTCTCAGGTTTGCCTTTCTGGACAGGCATTACCAGTTTGTAGCTCTTCCCTTTGGATTAGCTACAGCCCCAAGAATCTTCATGAAGGTTCTAAGGTTCCCTTCTGGCGGTCCTAAGGCCGCGGGGCATAGCAGTAGCCCCTTATTTAGACGACATCCTGATACAGGCGTCAGACTTCCAAATTGCCAAGTCTCATATGGACGTAGTACGGGCATTTCTGAGGTCGCATGGGTGGAAAGTGAACGAGGAAAAGAGTTCTCTATCCCCACTCACAAGAGTTTCCTTTCTAGGGACTCTGATAGATTCTGTAGAAATTAAAATTTACCTGACGGAGTCCAGGTTATCAAAGCTTCTAAATTCCTGCCGGTTCTTCATTCCATTCCGCACCCTTCGGTGGCTCAGTGTATGGAAGTAATCGGCTTAATGGTAGCGGCAATGGACATAGTGCCGTTTGCACGCTTACATCTCAGACCGCTGCAACTATGCATGCTCAGTCAGTGGAACGGGGATTACACGGATTTGTCCCCTCAACTGAATCTGGACTAAGAGACCAGGGATTCTCTGCTCTGGTGGCTATCTCGGGTCCATCTGTCCAAAGGTATGACCTTTCGCAGGCCAGATTGGACAATTGTAACAACAGATGCCAGCGTTCTAGGTTGGGGTGCAGTCTGGAACTCCCTGAAGGCTCAGGGATCGTGGACTCAGGAGGAGTCTCTCCTTCCAATAAATATTCTGGAATTAAGAGCGATATTCAATGCTCTTCAGGCTTGGCCTCAGTTAGCAACTCTGAGGTACATCAGATTTCAGTCGGACAACATCACGACTGTGGCTTACATCAACCATCAAGGGGGAACAAGAAGTTCCCAAGCGATGTTAGAAGTCTCAAAGATAATTCGCTGGGCGGAGAATCACTCCTGCCACCTATCAGCTATCCATATCCCAGGTGTAGAGAACTGGGAGGCGGATTTTCTAAGTCGACAGACTTTTCATCCGGGGGAGTGGGAACTCCATCCGGAGGTGTTTGCACAAGTGATTCATTGCTGGGGCAAACCAGAACTGGATCTCATGGCGTCTCGACAGAACGCCAAGCTTCCTTGTTACGGATCCAGGTCCAGGGACCCCAGGGCGACGCTGATAGATGCTCTGGCAGCGCCCTGGTCTTTCAACCTGGCTTATGTGTTTCCACCGTTTCCTCTGCTCCCTCGACTGATTGCCAAGATCAAGCAGGAGAGAGCATCAGTGATTTTAAAAGCACCTAAGTGGCCACGCAGGACCTGGTATGCAGATCTAGTGGACATGTCATCCTTTCCACCATGGACTCTGCCTCTGAGACAGGACCTTCTACTTCAGGGTCCTTTCCACCATCCAAATCTAATTTCTCTGAGACTGACTGCATGGAGATTGAACGCTTGATTTTATCAAAGCGTGGCTTCTCCGAGTCAGTCATTGATACCTTAATACAGGCACGAAAGCCTGTCACCAGGAAAATTTACCATAAGATATGGCGTAAATATCTTTATTGGTGTGAATCCAAGGGTTACTCATGGAGTAAGGTCAGGATTCCTAGGTTATTATCTTTTCTCCAAGAAGGCTTGGAAAGGTTTGTCAGCTAGTTCCTTAAAGGGACAGATTTCTGCTCTGTCTATTCTTTTACACAAGCGTCTGGCAGATGTTCCAGACGTTCAGGCATTTTGTCAGGCTTTAGTCAGAATCAAGCCTGTGTTTAAACCTGTTGCTCCACCATGGAGCTTAAATTTGGTTCTTAAGGTTCTTCAAGGAGTTCCGTTTGAACCTCTTCATTCCATAGATATCAAACTTTTATCTTGGAATGTCCTTTTTTTGGTAGCTATTTCCTCGGCTCGTAGAGTCTCCGAGTTATCTGCCTTACAATGTGATTCTCCTTATCTGATTTTTCATTCTGATAAGGTAGTCCTGCGTACCAAACCTGGGTTTTTACCTAAGGTGGTATCTAACAAGAATATCAATCAAGAGATTGTTGTTCCATCCTTGTGTCCTAATCCTTCTTCGAAGAAGGAACGCCTATTACATAATCTGGACGTTCAAAGCTTCTCCCCCAAAAGGGAGATTTCACCTTTCACAATTATCTGCAAACCAGATAAAGAGAGAGGCATTCTTACACTGTGTACGAGACCTCCTAGTTATGGGAGTGATCCATCCAGTTCCAAAAGAGGAACAAGGACAGGGTTTTTACTCAAATCTATTTGTGGTTCCCAAAAAAGAGGGAACATTCAGACCAATTTTGGATCTAAAGATCTTAAACAAATTCCTCAGGGTTCCATCATTCAAGATGGAAACTATCCATACCATCCTGCCTATGATCCAGGAGGGTCAATATATGACTACAGTGGATCTAAAGGATGCTTATCTTCACATTCCGATACACAAAGATCATCATCGGTTTCTCAGGTTTGCCTTTCTGGACAGGCATTACCAGTTTGTAGCTCTTCCCTTTGGATTAGCTACAGCCCCAAGAATCTTCATGAAGGTTCTAAGGTTCCCTTCTGGCGGTCCTAAGGCCGCGGGGCATAGCAGTAGCCCCTTATTTAGACGACATCCTGATACAGGCGTCAGACTTCCAAATTGCCAAGTCTCATATGGACGTAGTACGGGCATTTCTGAGGTCGCATGGGTGGAAAGTGAACGAGGAAAAGAGTTCTCTATCCCCACTCACAAGAGTTTCCTTTCTAGGGACTCTGATAGATTCTGTAGAAATTAAAATTTACCTGACGGAGTCCAGGTTATCAAAGCTTCTAAATTCCTGCCGGTTCTTCATTCCATTCCGCACCCTTCGGTGGCTCAGTGTATGGAAGTAATCGGCTTAATGGTAGCGGCAATGGACATAGTGCCGTTTGCACGCTTACATCTCAGACCGCTGCAACTATGCATGCTCAGTCAGTGGAACGGGGATTACACGGATTTGTCCCCTCAACTGAATCTGGACTAAGAGACCAGGGATTCTCTGCTCTGGTGGCTATCTCGGGTCCATCTGTCCAAAGGTATGACCTTTCGCAGGCCAGATTGGACAATTGTAACAACAGATGCCAGCGTTCTAGGTTGGGGTGCAGTCTGGAACTCCCTGAAGGCTCAGGGATCGTGGACTCAGGAGGAGTCTCTCCTTCCAATAAATATTCTGGAATTAAGAGCGATATTCAATGCTCTTCAGGCTTGGCCTCAGTTAGCAACTCTGAGGTACATCAGATTTCAGTCGGACAACATCACGACTGTGGCTTACATCAACCATCAAGGGGGAACAAGAAGTTCCCAAGCGATGTTAGAAGTCTCAAAGATAATTCGCTGGGCGGAGAATCACTCCTGCCACCTATCAGCTATCCATATCCCAGGTGTAGAGAACTGGGAGGCGGATTTTCTAAGTCGACAGACTTTTCATCCGGGGGAGTGGGAACTCCATCCGGAGGTGTTTGCACAAGTGATTCATTGCTGGGGCAAACCAGAACTGGATCTCATGGCGTCTCGACAGAACGCCAAGCTTCCTTGTTACGGATCCAGGTCCAGGGACCCCAGGGCGACGCTGATAGATGCTCTGGCAGCGCCCTGGTCTTTCAACCTGGCTTATGTGTTTCCACCGTTTCCTCTGCTCCCTCGACTGATTGCCAAGATCAAGCAGGAGAGAGCATCAGTGATTTTAAAAGCACCTAAGTGGCCACGCAGGACCTGGTATGCAGATCTAGTGGACATGTCATCCTTTCCACCATGGACTCTGCCTCTGAGACAGGACCTTCTACTTCAGGGTCCTTTCCACCATCCAAATCTAATTTCTCTGAGACTGACTGCATGGAGATTGAACGCTTGATTTTATCAAAGCGTGGCTTCTCCGAGTCAGTCATTGATACCTTAATACAGGCACGAAAGCCTGTCACCAGGAAAATTTACCATAAGATATGGCGTAAATATCTTTATTGGTGTGAATCCAAGGGTTACTCATGGAGTAAGGTCAGGATTCCTAGGTTATTATCTTTTCTCCAAGAAGGCTTGGAAAGGTTTGTCAGCTAGTTCCTTAAAGGGACAGATTTCTGCTCTGTCTATTCTTTTACACAAGCGTCTGGCAGATGTTCCAGACGTTCAGGCATTTTGTCAGGCTTTAGTCAGAATCAAGCCTGTGTTTAAACCTGTTGCTCCACCATGGAGCTTAAATTTGGTTCTTAAGGTTCTTCAAGGAGTTCCGTTTGAACCTCTTCATTCCATAGATATCAAACTTTTATCTTGGAATGTCCTTTTTTTGGTAGCTATTTCCTCGGCTCGTAGAGTCTCCGAGTTATCTGCCTTACAATGTGATTCTCCTTATCTGATTTTTCATTCTGATAAGGTAGTCCTGCGTACCAAACCTGGGTTTTTACCTAAGGTGGTATCTAACAAGAATATCAATCAAGAGATTGTTGTTCCATCCTTGTGTCCTAATCCTTCTTCGAAGAAGGAACGTCTATTACATAATCTGGACGTGGTTCGTGCTTTAAAGTTTTACTTACAAGCTACTAAAGATTTTCGTCAAACATCTTCTTTGTTTGTTGTCTACTCTGGACAGAGGAGAGGTCAAAAGGCTTCGGCAACCTCTTCCTTTTTGGCTAAGAAGCATAATACGCTTAGCCTATGAGACTGCTGGACAGCAGCCTCCTGAAAGGATTAGAGCTCATTCCACTAGAGCTGTGGCTTCCACTTGGGCCTTTAAAAATGAGGCTTCTGTTAAACAGATTTGCAAGGCGGCGACTTGGTCTTCGCTTCATACTTTTTCAAAATTTTACAAATTTGATACTTTTGCTTCTTCAGAGGCTATTTTTGGGAGAAAGGTTTTACAGGCAGTGGTACCTTCCGTTTAAGTACCTGCCTTGTCCCTCCCTTCATCCGTGTACTTTAGCTTTGGTATTGGTATCCCACAAGTAATGGATGATCCGTGGACTGGATACACCTTACAAGAGAAAACACAATTTATGCTTACCTGATAAATTTATTTCTCTTGTGGTGTAACCAGTCTACGGCCCGCCCTGTCATTTTAAGGCAGGTATATTTAAATTTAAACTACAGTCACCACTGCACCCTATGGTTTCTCCTTTCTCTGCTTGTTTTCGGTCGAATGACTGGATATGGTAGTGAGGGGAGGAGCTATATAACAGCTCTGCTGTGGGTGTCCTCTTGCAACTTCCTGTTGGGGATGAGAATATCCCACAAGTAATGGATGATCCGTGGACTGGATACACCACAAGAGAAATAAATTTATCAGGTAAGCATAAATTGTGTTTTTTATATGGTTAACTATCTGGACCCCAGGGGATGATTAAATGATAAAAGTATATGCAGACATCAATGTTATATCTTGCTAATTAAATAAAACAAAGAACCTTATGTATATAAGTGACATAGGGAAGGCAAGCATCAATATTACAACTAACTGAAGAACCCAGTTAGCAATTATTTTTATTATTAGGGGATTAAAGAATAAAAAACACCTATATATTATAGCCCCAGAATGTCATGTCTATTAACTACATAGACTTGGGGATGTTTCATACTATAGTGTAATCTAGGAATTTGTAATAATTAACTACATAGGAAATATGTCATGCCCCTAGGCTGCCTAAACAAGGTAAGTAGCAGTACTGTACGCAACCAGAAAAATAAGCGAATTAGTAGATTACTGACAATTGGCTACATAAAGGAGCTCTAAAGTGAATAACATATTCATAACCAGACGGTCTCCCAGTCTGTAACTCTATCAGCTCTGGAGTATCACAAGGACTGTATTGATTCATGTCTATAATTATTAAGCTGGGCAAGGTGCCTTTCTATATGCTACCCAAAAGACAGGTAGACAAGTAGCGATCGGTCATGTGGGTAAAAATCTATAGTATGAAAGATACACAAATCAAGAGGGGCTCCCAAGCTTAGGTTTTGATATAACTGTGACACTGATAGTTACCTAAATGAGCGACAATTGGGACTCATCTGAAGCATAGGGCGGTCCTGTATGTTTTACAAATCAATACTGTATAGGCATTGGTTTCTTCATTCACATATGGGATACTGTATTGACTAAGAAAGTTTTCAGCAGTACTACTAGCAAATCTTAGTAAAAGAGACAACATGGTGTCTGATAAGGTTAATTAGCCCTATCTGGGTCTCCTCCTTCCTGTAAAACTCCCAAAAATTTCAATAGATACAAAAAGATATGAGACACAGCAGACACAGTTCCCCTCTTGTTGTAGACCATTTGTAGTCCATTCAGTTTCACCGTCCCGGCCGCAGACAGCAAAAAAGAAACCGACCAAATTAGATTTACGGGAGTGTTATACATAGAAGGCAGAGTACTATTAACTCACTTTTTTAAAAAAAAAATTTAATATATCTTTATTTATCCCCAACATAATGAGTATAATATAAACGATAAGTTTGATGCCTCACAGGGCGAGGTGACACATAGATACATTTTATATAAACATCATCTTGAACAAAAACATCAATCTTTTTTTCATTCATTTTGTGGGGATTTTTTCCATTTTAACTCTAAATGATCTCAAATCTAAATACATATCAGCACATAAACATGGAAGCAAAAAAGTTATCTGTTGGTGTAGTAATGGACACGGATATTTTGCCAACAAAACCTTGTAGTATTTCTAACTGATGATTTTGGGCGCAGAACTCGCTTTCCAATTCTTTAGCAGAAGATTCCGTACCAGTAGAATGATTGTATTAATCAAATCGGGATTATGCCCTATTTCTGAGTATAAGGCTAAGAAGAAAATGTGCCGCGAGGAGACTGTAAAATTTATATCAAGTACATTATTTATCCAGTAATTAATCTGCATCCAAAGCTGAGCAATCTTAGGGCATATCCACGGATAATGCATAATATCTGCATGTTCGTGTTTGCACTTAGGGCAATAAACCTGGTGCCTATACTATTTAGTTAATTTATCTGCGGTAATATATGTTTGATAAATTAGTTTTAAATGTGATTCTTGCCATGAGGTTGGAACCCAGGATTTATATATCAACTTGAAACTATTTTGGATATTTTGCAACTCAATTTCGGGGGAAAATTTCATCCATTTTGCTAAAATATCTGCCCATTGCAGCGAATCTGCATGGGTATTTATTATATTATAACAATATGAGATGGAATGTATTCTATCTTGATATAACTTAATCCCATTATGTAGCAGGCCCAAGGACCAATCAGGATCATATTTATTTCTCAATTTGAGTATATAATGTCTCAATTGCAAGAAGGCGAAAAAGTCCTTTTGCGACAATTGAAAACTGTTCAGAATATTATAGTATGAACAGACAGTGTTTTAGTCCGAAATAAGTTGTTTGACCTGCCTTAAACCTTTGTTCTTCTATTCTTTAAAAATGGAGTACTATATGCCTGGAAAAAAAATTCTGAGTTACCTACTATTGGAAGAAATTCCGTGCAATATGGATTTAAATTAATCTCATTACAGTATTTTTGCCATGCAGTAATTACATTTTCAGAGTTATCAGACAAGAGACGTTTATAGGTATTTTCGGTATAGGACAGTAAGATAGCTTTTAAATCAAATGGAGCAGCTAAGTCTGCTTCGCAAGCCAATAACATCCCATATTCCTTTTCTGTTATCCAATCGACTGCAAACTTCCAAATTGTCACTAAATTATAATACTTAATATTTGGGAATGCTAGACCAGCTACCTCCCTACAACGGGTTAGCTTATTCAATGCAATATGCGGTCGTTTATCCTTCTATATAAAGTTTGTACACATCCGGTTAAAGTTCTTTATTTCTGATGTTAGTAGGAAAATTGGTATACTCTGGAGAAGATAAAGTAATTTGGGGGAACAAAACTGTTTTAATCAGGTTACTTCGGGCTACTAAAGAGATCGGTAAATTACCCCAGTCAGATCATTTATTTTTGCATTGCGTGAAAAAGCTGGGGAAATTTATCGTGTACCACTCACCGGGATTCTTTGATAAGGTTATGCCTAAATATTTAATTTGATCTACTTCCTTAAATGGAATTAACTAACTTTTAAAGATTATATTCACTATAGGGTTTGTGGTATAACAGGTACGCAGCCAGTTTATCTAAAGGTAAGAATTGTGGTTAACTATTAATAAAACCTGTCTACTAAAATGTCCACATGTGAATACATAGATCCCAAGATAGTCATATATATCAAAACAGGAATAAGTCTACTACTGCCTTGCTCTAGTTTCAGAGCCGTCCGATACATACCAATGAAAACTTTTATTACTGCAAAAATTCCCAAATCAAGTCTGTAAATGTTTGTGTCTTAATAGAGGGATTGCTGAACAATAAAGACATAAGTAAACAAATAAATAAAACTTGTGTGTTCCATATGAGAACGACTAATCTGTAGGAGCATATGAATGTACATATACTTCACCAGAAGTATAGATGTAAGAAGCGCCACACTACCCGATATCTGACTGGGGATCACAAGGCCCTGAATAGTGGAAGGCCCAAACTTGATGTTTAAGACCCTGTGATAGTGTCCATCTCCCTGGGTCGACTAGCTGGAGTAGATACGTAAGGTACCACTGATTCACAGGCCAGCTGACCATCTGCTGTGCGAAGGTAACTCCGGGAATGACATAAGAGCTTGACTCAATAGAAGCAATTTTGAGCACCAAGTTCTCTGATGTTGCGCTGTACAACTGCTTCTCTTGAGGTGTCTCACATCGCAAGGCTGTGTTAGTTGATGGTAATGGGGTGAGGTGTGGCTGAGGAGTAGTAGGTACTACCGCATCCTCTCTACAGGCTTAGGTTCCATCTGGATGCCTTCGTTGCATACATGTTTAGCTTGAAGAGACTGGGAAAGGTCATCAAGCCACTCACTGATATGCTTCTCATATTCGTTCAGTAAATCTCTAAAAGCGGCATAAAAAGCTTGCATTACTATGTTACTAGGAGGTATGGCAACGCGCCTTCAGCATTGTGCTACAGCAGAGCCCGAAGGTACTCTGTTGGGGGGTTATTGAGGCAGCAACCTTGTTAAAAGCTTCGGTGCTCTGACGCTGACCTCTAACTTAGCAATTTTTAGATTGTTAGGAGGAGGAAGATTAGCTTATTTGGAATATATAGGTTTTCATGCCATATGGCATCTAGTTGAGGTGTTTTTTCCTAGCTAAGTCCTCATGGCTTGAGCAGCACTCAAAACTGTGACATATCATGGCCGCCGCCCAGAAGTTACCCTCGGAACTGGAGTTTTAAGTAGTCTTGTCAGCCTCTCAGTGAGAGCATTGACGAAAGTTAGAGTCTGGAGATTCAGGGAGAGTCTTACTGCGAACCCATACAGACTGCCTGCTAACAGCTCCTAAGCAATCAGTGTTGACCAGTTTCACTGCCTGCTTGTTTTCTCACTCAAGTCCATGTCAGGAGCGATGCTACAAGACTGTCACACTTGAGAGGCTGTGTTTCTGTTCCACAGCATGGATTCTGGTAACATTGTTTACATTTTTACATATGTTGAAAACACAGGGTCACAGTGTGGCTCCTTTTATCTTAATAGAATCATGGGTTAATATCTCCTGAGGGGGATTATTGAACAGTGGGGATTAATCAAATGTGATGCTTTGATTTTATGCTGCTTTATGTGTGAGATTTTATTGGGCTCTAGGCTGTTTGTTATGTGGCTGGAACGCACAGGTTTTTACTTTCACTTTGAGTGCTGCGCAACTTGTAGCTTGGCACGCTTTTTCTCATAGCAGGGGCAGTCCTGCCTTGCACACCATGTGGTCTTGCTTTCATTTCCTCTTTCCTGACCGAGCTGGCTGTCAGAGAAGACGCTATTTATCTGTATTGTCTGGGTTTAGGAGGTGGTGAGTGCCCCAGCTATTGGGAGTATAAAGGTGCCGTTTTTGAGAAATAAAGATTGTTTATTTTCTGTGTCATGCTGTTATTAGCTTAAGCTATGGAGGATTCTGATGTATTAGAGGGTACTCCCTCTATTCCAAATAGTAATACCTGTTTATATTATGAGGAGGCCTTGGTATGCCCGCCCTCTCAATTTTGTTCCACATGCCTTGACAACGTTATTCGGTCAAAGAAGGTTAACCCTTTTAGTACCACTGAGCCATCCACCTCTGAGGACTCGCCATCCCATGAGGTGCATACCCTACATTCATCTCCTTCTACACACGCAGTTTCCTATAGCACGCTTATTCCTCCATCTGGAGGGGGCCTTTTATCAACAGATTTTACTGCACAGTTAAAAACAGAGGTGTCTGAGTCCCTCAGTGCTTTAACTCGCCCTGCTAAGCGCAAGCGAAAGGTTAAACATAGCCCTCCTGCCCCGGGGTCATCATGTAATTTATTGGATTTGACTGCTCTGTCTCAGTTATCAGAGGGTAAACTTTCTGGGACGGAGTCTGCTGCCTCTAAGCCTCCTGCTACGGAGGAACTAGCCTTTAGATTTCAGATTGAACACTTACATTTTCTTCTAAAGGAAGTTCTGTCTACATTAGAGGTTCCAGAGGCCAAACTGCCTGATGAACCTTTGATTCCTAAATTAGACAGAGTTTACGAGGACAGGGTAATGCCTATAACTTTTCTTCTTTTTTTTTTCTTTTTTTTTAATTATTTTTTATTATTTTTTACAACAGTACATAACGTATTCAATAATGCACATAAGCTTTTAACTGCGAAACAGTTACAATATTTTCCATGTAACAATACTGTACAATAACATTCCACATATTGTATACATGTTCTAAACCTTATTTCTAAATAGAGTAATTATCTACTTAAATACAAATTTAATTCATATGATCATTGTGAACTAAACCCTATTATTTTATCCATATCCAAACAAACAAATTCAGACTCTCTCTTAGCCCCCTATGTTTTTAGATTAACTTAATTAATCCATGTTTACTATCACTCTCTTAAAAAGATAACTGAGCCTTCCATAGCTTTTCCTTCCCGAGCCTAATTCGAACAAATATAGCCCTATAAAGTCTAAGCTACTCACCAAACTCAGGATGTGAACCTCTTATATTTTAAGTGGAGCCAATACTCTTTTTTTTATTTGAGGATCTAAACTGTCGATAAAATTCCCCCATTTTTTATTAAATTCAACTATTCTTACTTCCTTGTCATATAATACATCAAATACTTCTGTATTCAGTTGTTCTGTCATACACAGGAGAAATTCTTTCATACTAGGTCCTCTGTTTGATAGCCATTTTTTCATTATACGCTTTCTCCCCAGCAGAATTATCATGGAAAGCAACTTTTTGCTTTTGTGTCTAACTTGCTGGTTAGTTACTAGCAAGATATTCATAAAGTTAATGTTAATCTTATATTTAAAGATCTTGGAAGCCCAAAAACTGATCTTTGCCCAGTATTGTCCAATTTTCGGACATTCCCATATAAGATGTCTCAAGTTAGGGTCGTATAAATTACATTTAACACAATTTCTTTTACAATTAAACCATCTTGAGGCCATTTTAGGGGTTATATAAAACCTATGTAGAATTTTTATTTGAGACTCCCTAAGATATGAATCACATGTGGTTGTCATAGTTGTTTTCAGAGAGTTTTCCACTTCCGTCACTTTCAATAGTACAGAGGCCTCTCTTTGCCACCCCTCAATAATCTTTTCTCTAATACTAACTAAGTTTGCCTCTAAGAGAATCTTATATACTCTTGAATAAGAGAAAATCCCTTTCTTGTAATCCTCCATCACCTCATATAAAGGATATATATCTGAAATAATTTCTGGATATTTACTTGTAGTATCTTTTATATAATGTACTATCTGATTATATGCATAATAGTGTGAGTCAGGTAAGTTAAATTTACATTGAAGATCTTTAAATGTACATATCAATTTGCTTACTGGAATTATTAAATCTCCTATCTTGTGTATACCTTTTTTCTTCCATTCCTTAAATATAACCAAATTCATACCTGGGCTAAAATCAGGGTTTCCAATTATGGGTAAATTTATTGAGCCTCTAATTGGAAAATGGATAATCTTACTGATGTTATACCATGCTTTCATGACATCTCTATACATGATATTATTTTTAATTACCGGTTCAATGTCTTTCAGGTCAGTATGAAGTACAAAATCCTTATTTATTCCTTTACCTGCTGTTTTTTCTAACGAGTTATCATAAAAATGTTCAGTATCCATCATCCAATCTATGGCTAGCCTCGTCAGTGATGAAAGGTTATATAAATAGACATCCGGAAGCCCCAATCCCCCACACAGCATAGGTTGCTTTAGTTTATCCAAGCTAATACGTGTTTTTTTCCCTTTCCAAATAAACCTAATAAAAGTCTTATTTAATCTTTCAATATCCTTTCTAAGTATTAAAATTGGTAGCATGTTCAAAGGGTATAACAGCTTGGGTAAAATCATCATCTTGATTATATGTACTCTTCCCATAAGTGAAATAGGCAACGAATTCCACCGTTTAAGTGATTTTTCCACAAATGCAAAAATATTCTCAAAATTCAAGTTGTACCATTTTTCTGGGTTGGGGGCTATGTTAATCCCTAAATACGTTATAAAACTTAACACCTCTATAAACGGAAGTTCATCTATGGGTTCAGTATCTTTCTTGTTCAACCATAGCATTTCTGATTTGGTGCTGTTAATTTTAAAACCCGATACTTGTCCAAAATCAGATATAACAGCAAAAATCTTTCTTAAGTGTATCTCAGGTTTCTGAATAAATAACAGCATGTCATCTGCATATAACGAAAGATGGTATCTTTCGCCCTCTATTTCTATACCAGGATATAAACTCCTTAATTTAAATGCCAAGGGCTCCAATACTAAATTAAATAAAAGAGGAGATAGAGGACACCCCTGGCAGGTTCCTCTACCCAAATTAAATCTGGATGATAATTCACCAGTAACCATGATAGCTGCATTTGCGTTAAAATAGACATTTTCAATAAATTTATTGAATAACCCTTTTATATTCTATTCGGCTAAGCAAGTTGTTAAATATGGCCATTCGACTCTGTCGAGAGCCTTTTCGGCATCTAGAGCTAACATTATAGTATTTTGTATCAATTCACTACTAATTTGTTGTTTCAACAGCCAAAAATAATGAACTATATGAAGAACTTTACGAATATTTTTACTAGAGGACCTAGCCTGAATGAAACCTGATTGATCCTTGTGTATTAGCTCTGGAAGAAGAATATTATAGTCAGTATCTTATAATCTTGATTTAGCAAAGATATAGGGCGGTATGAAGTAACAGATTGTGGGTCTTTACCACTTTTAGGGATCACAATAATATTAGCAGCCGAGAACGTTGTCGAAGGTTTTATTTTGCCTCTGAGATAATTATTAAATAGCTGTGTCAATATATCTATTAATGATTCTTTAATACTTTTATACCATTCCACCAGTAGACCATCAGGTCCAGGGGCTTTATCTAATGGCAAGTTTGATATTACCTCATTAACTTCTTGTGTTGTTATATTAGAGTTTAAAGCTTCTTGTTGTTCTTGTGAGATCTTTGGTATTTTAATGTCCTCTATGTCAAATTTACTATTTCTTTACTTCTCTCTGATGTATAAAGTTTACAATAATATTTCCTATAACTTTTCTTGTGCCTGTAAAGATGGCGAACATTATTAAGAACGAATGGGAGAGAACTGGATCTTCCTTTTCCCCTTCATCATCCTTTAAAAAATTATTCACGGTCCCGGAATCTCAATTGGAATTGTGGGGTTCCGTCCCTAAGGTGGATGGCGCTATCTCCATGCTTGTCAAATGCACTACATTCCCGCTTGAGGATAGCTCGTCGCTGCGGTTGCTGGAGCAGCTACCTACTGGTGCGACTCCTTATCATATTTAATCGAGGTGAAGGGTCCCCTCGACGTTATCCAGGAAATAATTAAGACCTTGAAAGTTACTAATTCTTTTATCTGTGATGCAAACATCACAGCTAACAGACTAAACTCTCAGACAAACATCATAGCTAACAGACTAAACTCTCTTAGTGTAAAAAAGGATTCAAATCTAATTCAGCATTTAACCCATCAGGTGTTAATGAACCAAAATTATAGATAAGTTCTGCCTCTTTATATAAATTCATTCTTTCAAAGTCACCACCCCTACCATCCTGTTTTACCTTTTTTATACCCCATAGATCACTAACATTACTATTATGGCATTCCTTGAAATGTTTAGAGACAAAGTGGCCTTCAAAGCCATTTTTGATGTTATTGACATGATCTCTAATTCTGTCTCTCAATTTTCTCTGGGTTTGTCCTAAATACTGTTTCCTGCAAAAACACTGAAGAAGGTAGATTACCCCCTTGTCACTACACCTAATTAAATCCTTAATAGTGTGTGTATAGTCCCTGGTGGTGGAAGTTATTTTCTTCCATTTTGAACTATATTTACATGCTACACAGCTACAACAAGGGAAAAGCCTATTAATTTAGATCCAGTTAAATCCACATCAGACCAATTATTATTTCTCCTATACATACTTGGAGCTAAATTATTTTTCAGATTCTTTGCCTTGGTATAAATTATTTCAGGGTGCCTTTTCACACGATCTCCTAATATATGGTCCTTTCTTATGAGATGCCAATGTTTGTTTAAAATAGATTTTATATGGCCATGTTGAGCATTAAATTTAGTTATAAAAGGGATATTTAGTTTTTCTACCTGGTTATTACATTCAGAACTTCTTTCTTTACCTCTAAGGAGTTCTTCCCTATCTTTTAACCTTGCTTTCTCAATTGCCTTATTTACATTTTTTTCATCATAACCTTTATCAAGAAATCTGTCTTTTAAAACTAGTGACTGGGTTTCAAAATCTTCAGTATTGTTACAGTTCTTCTTAAGTCTAGTGAACTGACTAGTGGGTATATTCTCAATCCATTTTGTCAAATGGCAGCTTTCCATGTGGACGTTATTATTAGCGTCCACTTTTTTAAAAAACGTCTTGGTATGGATTTTTCTATCAATGATATTTATTTCTAGGTCCAAAAAGTGCAAGGTTTTACTGTTAATCTCACTTATAAATTTTAGACCGAGATTATTTTGGTTAAGATCCTCCAAAAATAAACTAAGGATCTCATAATCTCCATTACAAATTATAAAAATATCATCTATAAATCTTTTATATGATACCAAGTTCGCACCCCATGCGCCATTATAGATAAAAAAACCTCTTCTAGATAACCCATGAAGATATTAGCATAACTGGGTGCAAACTTGGTACCCATCGCCAAGAGATTGTGGTTCCTTCCTTGTGTCCCAATCCTTCTTCTTTGAAGGAATTTTTGCTTAATAATTTGGACGTGGTTCACGCCTTAAAGTTCTAAGGACTTTAGACAAAATTCTTCCTTGTTTTGTTGTCTATTCCGGGAAGCATAAGGGTCAGAAGGTCTTTTCAACTTCCTTATCTTTTTTTGGTTAAGGAGTGCTACCCGCTTAGCTTATGAGACAGCGGGACATAAGCCTCCTCAGAAGATTATGGCTCATTCTACTAGAGCAGTGGCTTCCTCTTGGGCCTTTAAGAATGAGGCCTCTATGAATCAGATTTGTAAGGGGGCTACCTGGTCCTCCTAACATACTTTTTCTAAATTTTACAAGTTTGATGTTTTTGCTTCGGCTGAAGCAGCTTTCGGAGAGAACGGTTTTGCAGGCTGTGGTTCCCTCAGATTAGGGTCCGCCTTTCTTTTTGTCCCTCCCGTCATCATTCAGTGTCCTCTATAGAAATTGGGTATAGTTTTCCCAACAGTAAGGAATGATGCTGTGGACTCTCCTTATATTAAGAAGGAAAGCATAAATTATGCTTACCTGATCATTTAATTTCCTTCTGTATAAGGAGAGTCCACGGCCCCCACCAGTGTTCTCCGATGGCCGACCCTCTAAATTATGTTTTTTTTCTGGCACCATTTATACCCTGATATTTCTCTTACTGTTCCTTGTTCCCTCGGCAGAATGGCTTGGGATGGGGGAAGTGGGAGAGGTATTTAAGCCTTTGGCTGGGGTGTCTTTGCCTTCTCCTGGTGGCCAGGTTCAGTATTTCCCAACAGTAAGGAATGATGCTGTGGACTCTCCTTATACAGAAGGAAATTAAATTATCAGGTAAGCATAATTTATGTTTTTCTTGAGGCTTCTGAGTTCTCACCCTACTTATTAGTCTCTACTCAGTGTACTGATATACCTAATTTAATACACCCTGTTCCAAATTATTATGCAAATTCTATTTCAGTGTCACAAAGATTAAAAAAAAATAATTTCAGTTTAACTCATGGATGGCATTGTGTCTCAGGGCTCTTTTGATCACTGAAAACAATCTCGGACACCTGTGATAATTAGATTGCCAGGTGAGCCCAATTAAAGGAAAAACTACTAAAGGAGGGTGTTCCACATTATTAAGCAGAGCACCATTTTCAAGCAATATGGGGAGAAAAAGGATCTCTCTGCTGCCGAAAAGAGTGAAACAGTTCAAAGCCTTGGACGAGGTATGAAAACATTAGATATTTCACGAAAACTTAAGAGTGATCATCGCACTTTTAAGAGATTTGTGGCTGATTCAGACACAGATGGGCTCGTGCAGATAAAGGCACATTGAGGAAAATTTCTGCCAGATCCATGCATCGGATCAAGAGAGCAGCTGCTAAAATACCATTACATAGCAGCAAACAGATATTTGAAGCTGCTGGTGCCTCTGGAGTCCCACGGACATCAAGGTGTAGAGTCCTCCAGAGTGTTGCAACTGTGCATAAACCTTCTATTCGGCCACCACTAACCAATGCTCACAAGCAGAAATGGCTGCATTGGGCAGAAAAATACATAAAGACTAATTTTCAAACAGTCCTGTTCACTGATGAGTGCCGTGCAACCCTGGATGGTCCAGATGGATGGAGTAGTGGATGGTTGGTGGACGTCCACCCTGTTCCAACAAGGCTGCGACATCAGCAAGGCGGTGGTGGAGTCATGTTTTGGGCCGGAATCATGGGAAGAGAGCTAGTCGGCCCCTTTAGGGTCCCAGAAGGTGTAAAGATGACCTCTGCAAAGTATGTGGAGTTCCTGACTGACCACTTCCTTCCCTGGTACAGAAGGAAGAACTATGCTTTCCGTAATAAAATCATCTTCGTGCATGACAATGCACCATCTCATGTCTGCATCAATGGCTGCTATGGGGATAAAAGGAGAGAAAGTCATGGTGTGGCCTCCATCCTCCCCTGACCTCAATCCTATTGAGAACCTTTGGAGCATCCTCAAGCAAAAGATCTATGAGGGTGGGAGGCAGTTTACATCTAAACAGCAGCTCTGGGAGGCTATTCTGACATCTTGCAAACAAATTCAAGCAGAAACTGTCCAAAAACTCACAAGTTCAATGGATGCAAGACTTGTGAAGCTGCTATCAAATAAGGGGTCCTATGTTAAAATGTAACGTGACCTGTTAAAATGTTTAAAAAGTTAAAATGTTGTTCAAAGTTTGATTGAAATAGCTTTTGATTTCAGTAAATATGCTGCAAACACAACAAATGACAATTTTCAGTTCTTTACAACCTATGAAGTGTTTTGAAACTTACTGTGTGTAATTATTTGGAACAGTGCATTGTAAGTTTTTTATTTAGAAAAAAATACTGTTATCAGTAGGAGGTTTGTTCAATAAAATATTAATTGTACTCTTAATAGTTGATAACATGAGAATTATGCTGACTGTTGTTTACATCAATTATTTAGGTAAATGAGAAAGATATCATTGGCATAATAATTTGGAACAGGGTGTATATTGTCAATGTCCCTCTCCCTGTATCCCCTATACAGAAATGTTTATTTCATTGATTCAAACTGTGTTGTTACGTACTACCCTAAGAAATTAGAATTTCATTATACCCCTTTTGAGGACCGATGGATGGTAACTTTGGTACTGTCTGTTGGCTTGGGCATATAGCATTGTATATAGTTTACAATGTTTAATTTATTTCCAAAGGCAGGGATAGTCCATGACTTCATTCATTACTGTTGGGAATATCAACACCTGGCCACCAGGAGGAGGCAAATACACCTCACCCAAAGGCCACTTCCCCTATTGCCCCAGTCATTCTTTGCCTTTTGTCTCTAAAGGAGGATGGCAGAGAAAGTGTTAGAAGAAGATAGTCCCTTAATGGGTATTTTCCCTTCAAGAGAGGACTGGGGTTTTTGCAGTAACCACGTAAATCGCTCAGTGAGTGTGGTGGTGAACATTAGATCCAGAGGACAGGGAAGTTCTCTGTAATGGTTTGGATACTCAATCTAACAATCCCTGGGAAATCAGTGTTAACGAGTTACACTGTTTTACACCATTTCACTCAGGTCCCTGTCAGTGGAAACCAGAGAGACTGTCACACCTTGAGATGCTGTGTCTGCTCCAAAGCACTGATCCTGGGGTAAGTCCCTTTATTTATGGGAATGTGCCTAGTGGGAATTATCACTCCCCTAATAGTATTGCAGGGACTGCTTTAATCACAGTGTGACAAGTGTTAATTCCCTATGGGATCTGGGGATATGGTTCCTCCGTAGTTGAGGTTATGAGTCTGGAGCAGTTGGGGACATGTAATGTTTAGCTCCGTAGATTGGAGCACTCGTGAAGGGGTTTATGGATCATGAGGGTGTCGTATATTAACATATTGATACAGGATGGCATTTTTTATTTTTTGTATGTGCTACGCATCTTCTTCAGCTTTGCACGCTTTTAGTTGTTGTGGGGGCGGTCTTAACTTATGCGCCACGTGACTGGCCGCTCTTCCTCCTCGCTAGCAGCTCCAGTTCTAGTCTCAGACTGCAGTTTTCCTTACTGTTAGATCCGGAGAGTTTACTGACTATTCTGACAGATCTGGGTTATTGGGAGGCGATGAGTACCCCGGCCTAGCTGTGGGTAGAGGTGCCTTTCTGCGCAGCAGCGTTTTTCTTTTTTGTTAAGAACCTTTATCACGCTATGAAGGACTCTGATGTTAATCCTTCAGAGGGTTATATGCCTGCTATAACAATTTCCAATGCTCAGATTTGTTCAATATGTTTAGGTGTTTTATAAGCAAGGAAGGGGGCTAGAATGATTAATCACTGTGATAATTTTATTCCCTCTGAGGCTTACACCTCTCAGGACTCTATTGTCCAGGAGATGCCTAAATTAACTCCACAACCTCAATTTAGCCCTTCTTCACAGACAGTTCCCCATGGCCTGCTTATCCCTCCAGCCGGAGGTGTTTTTTTTCCTGCGGATTTTAATTCTCAGCTACAATCTGCTGTATCTGCGGCCCTAAAGGCTTTGCCTATCTCTGGGAAGCGTAAGAGAAAGGTCCAACATAGCTCTACTGAGTTAGGGGATACTACTTCTCTTCAGTCAGAGTTAGCTAGTCTGCATCACCTTTCTGAGGATGAGTTAACCTCAGTTGCATCTGATGGTGAGCTTTCAGAGTCAGAGGTTTCAGAAGTTAAGCATCCTGCCTCAGAGTAACCTAGTTTTATATTTAAAATTTAACAGCTCCGTTTTCTTTTAAGGGAGGTTCTAGCTACCATGGAGGTTCCAGAAGCTTAGCTCCCAGAGGAACCTAAAATTCCAAAATTAGATAGTCTATGAAGACAAGATGGTTCCGGGGACCTTTCCGGTTCTTGTCCGCATGGCAAACATTATAGCAAATGAATAGGAAAGTATTGGAATTACTTTTTCTCCTTCCAATACCTTTCAATAAATATTTTCAAGTTCCTGATTCTCAGCTGGAAATGTGAAACTCCATTCCTAAGGTAGATGGTGCCATTTCTATGCTTGCCAAACACACTACTATTCCTCTAGAGGATAGCTCCTCTTCTAGGGATCATATGTATAACAAATTGGAAAGCTTTTTGAAAAGAATGTTTCAACATATGTGTGATATTCTGTGTTTACTCTGTTACAATTATGAATATAGTTTTGGATCTCAATTGCAGTGTTGCATAAAATGAGTTTGTTCCACCTGAGTCTCTGTATTCAATGTGGATGAATACAGATTAACTATCAGTGAAAAGTTATTAAAGGTTAACTTAAAGTTCAACTGGGCACAATGTAAAAACACAAAGGCTCTGGTGTTATAGTAAACAAAGTTTCTGTTTGTTAGTTCAGGCAAGGTGTTACCTTGTATCAGATAGTGTAGAGATGGAAACAATCCTATTCAGACTTGCTGACAGGCTGCTGACACACTGAATCAGAGTAGGCTGCACTGAATGAACAGAGAGTGATGTCACAAAAGGGGGCGTGGCTAAGTTCCGGTTTTACAATCCAGTTTTCCTCTTTGTAATTGCTTTGGTTTTCTTCTGGTTAGTTGACTTGTACTCAGGAAACAACCACTAAGTGCAAGTGGAGTTGTGGCAAGAAGGAAGCGCAAGATTTTGTAATATGAAGGTGTGCTATGAAATATGTTGCGGTCCAATGTAGCTTCAGAAACTGCAGGGACAATAAATGCTGCAGTAGGAGAGAAGAGCTTTAATCCTTAGTTCAGATGTCCAAGTGGCTTAGAGAAAGGAGATTATGTTAGGTTTGTATCCTAAAAAACAACTGCACATACACCTGCTAGGAAGCAGTTTCAATACTAAGCACCTGTTTACAGGAAACAGGATACTCTTAAAGACAAAGTGGGAAGGGCTATGAAATGACTGACAGGAGACCTGACATGACCCCCCACCTAAGCAAGCTGTCCCACAGCTTGAGGCCGGGGACGATCCGGATTTTGCCTATGGAATTGCGCCACCAACTTAGGAGCGGAAAGATTAGAGGAGGGTTCCCAGGTGTCATCTTCCTCGGTGTAGTTCTTCCAGCGCACCAAATACTGGAGTTCGCCCCTGGAAATCCTAGAATCCACCAGATTTTCAACTTCATAATCCAGCAAATCGGAAGGAACTGAAGTGGATGAAGCATTTGGAGTAGATACTCTAGTTGGTTTTGCCGGTTTCAGTAGTGATACATGAAAGGTTGAATGAAGTTTTGATGACGGAGGCAATGTCAAAGTGACTGCATTCTGGTTAAAGACCTTGGCAATAGGGTCCAATAAACAGACTACCAAGTTTTTTACTGGGTACTTGCATTTTTAAATTCTTGGTGGATAACCAAACAAGATCTCCAACCTGATAGTTTGGTGATGGTTTTCTACGCAGATCATAGTATCGTTTTTGGGTCTCTTGTGCAGCAATTATGTTGTGTCGGATTTGTTTGAATATTTCAAGTAGTGAATTATGGAACTCATCGACCAATGGTGAAGGTGATGGAAGTGAATCAGTCAGTAGTATTTGAGGATGATATCCATAAATCCCAAAGAACGGAGATAATTTAGTTGAAGAATTGGTATTATTTTTATAAGCGAATTCTGCTGGATGAATGTGTTGGAGCCAATCTTGTTGAGGTTGAGAACAATAGCAGCGAATATACTGTTCAAGCCATTGATTAAGTTTCTCAGTTTGGCCATTGGTCTGAGGATGGAATGAAGTGGAATATCTATGGTCTATTTGGAGTTTGTCACACAATTTTCTCCAAAATTGAGAGGTGAATTGAGTTCCACGATCAGTGGTGATTCTACGTGGGATCCCGTAATATTTGACATGTTTCATGAATAAATCTGCAGTTTCTGTAGATGTAGGTAATTTGTGGAAGGGTATAAAGTGACCCATCTTTGTAAAGAGATCTATGACTACCAGAATGGTGTTCTGTTTGCCAGAAGGAGGTAAGTCGACAATAAAATCCATTCCGATATCTTCCCAAGGTTTGGTAGATGGAGCGATAGGCATTAAGAGTCCGTAAGGTTTCTGTATTTCTGGTTTTGTAGTAACACATACATGACAGGTGTCTACATATTCTGTAATGGACCTCCTCATAGCTGGCCACCAAAACTGTCTTGCTATGATTGCTATAGTTTTATTCACTCCGAGATGACCAGAGATGGGAGAATCATGGTACATTTTAAGTATAGGTTCAACTAATATGTCAGGTAGGTAAAGTTGTTCACCATGATAATATAATCCATTGGTATGCATTGTTACCAAAGAATGTGGAATCTCTTTGTCGTCTGTAAGTGCTTTGCATAAAGATGTTATGAAATCCTGTTGTGTTGATAGATGGATAAAACGTTCTGCTGGAATGATAAAAGATGGATTTGTGCGGGGGGCGGAGCTGGCCACTGAGCTGACTAGACGTGTTGGTGCTGAGCTCCTGTGCTTAATAACTAAAAACAGTTATATTAAGTAGTTTTTGCCAACATAAAAGAAATTTATTGTGTGCCCTTAGAGGTGAACACTATATTCCTACAAAAGGGATCTGTTTATCTCTTCTACCTGACCCAAACGTCTCCCAGGAGCGGAGCAACTACCGTGCTGTGTGCGGGGCCTTCGGCACTTGAGGAGAGAACAGGCTTACTTTGACTCCCTCCCGGAGGGTTGGGGATCCACTCCGGGTCCCCTTGCTACCACCCAGAACCGCCTGAATCTCTCCTGTAGCCTGCCTGTGACTGCCGCTGACCCAGACAGCAAAGACAGTTCCCGGCGAACCCCGGACTCCATTCCCACCTCAGACTGCAGCCGCATCCACTACTCCGGAGGGTCGGGGCTCCGCTGCGGAGGGTCTGCTGTGGTGCGCTGCCTTCCTCTGCCTGCTGCTAGCTGCACCTACCCATCGCCGCTCCGGGGGGCCGGGGCTCCGCTGCGGAGGGTCTGCTGTGGTGCGCTGCCTTCCTCTGCCTGCTGCTAGCTGCACCTACCCATCGCCGCTCCGGGGGGCCGGGGATCCGCTCCGGAGCGCGTTACCTCCAGTACCACTTGACCCCGGGAGTCTGCCTCCTACCTGAGCGGCCTGCTTGAAAGTGCCAGGAGGCCCCAACGATCCCGGTGAGACCAGCAGCAGCGGCAGAGCACTTACCTCAAGCTCCCTCTCTACAGCTGCCAGTCCAGAGGAGCGGATCAGACGAACTGGGATTTAATATCTCAGCTGGGTCCCCCTGCTTCACAACCTGAGTAAAAAAGGCGCGAACATCCGCCATTTTATGCCTGAGGGCTCCTCTCCCCTGCAACTGCCGGAGAACAGAGATAAAAAGAGGGAGAGATTTCCACAGTTGAGCCCTCACTTCTGCATGGACACGGACACACACTGCGGATCACCAGCCCACTGACAGGGTAAGAACACATTGGTTTACCGGATTACCCTCTTTCCCTAACTTTGATTTGTGAAACTGTGTGGCCGTTATTTAGCTCATGAGGCCTAAACTGACACATCCATAGTGCTGCAAATATTTTACATTTACCCACATATCTGGCCCTCACTGTCCTGCTACTGGAACTAGACTCTTTCCCCTTTATATTTTGTGAACATAGCTCTGTATATCCACCCATTTGCTTAGCAGGGATCCACCACTCTCCCATCAGAAATAACTCTTGTGTGCTACTGGGTTCTATAACTGAATCTGTCACTGACCACACTATTCAAGACACTGCTATAACAATTTTTTGTCTACCCTGCCACTGGTCTTGACCCATCCTCATATAAAGCTAAGGGAACTACAGAGGTCTTGATCACACAACATGGAGAGAGACTAATAGAGACAATCCCTTTTTGCTTAAGGTGTATGCATAGCTCAATTTAGTAACTGCCAGTTGTCTTTACTGAAGCTGCTGCGTCAGCGTTATTGTCTTCGAGCTCTAGGCACGAAGTGTAGTGTGATGTTTATTTGCTATTTGTCTTGTGTCTAACAACAACTACTTTCTTTTAACAGCGCTGACAGTTTTAATCAGGTATCCCACAGGTTTTGTTTAAAGAGTCTTTATGAATATTGTTTTCAACCTAACATACCCAGTGTGCTCTTAGAGAGCTTATTATAACTGCATCACCACTGTTAACCTAACCACATTTATTCTCTGACAGGCTCCCACTACTGTTGTCTTATTTATTATAGTTGCCCAGCTACTGTTTCTTTGAGACCGTGACCCCTCAAGACTCACCCTTTCCGGCCTAGCCTGTCTAGGCTGGTCACTTCCCCTTCCCCTTTTCCCTTCCTTAGAGTCGTATCCCCTATCCCTGAGTCGAGAGGGGGCCCTGGTGGCCAGTAGATAGCTCACTCAGCAATTCTAAGTCTAACCATTTCTCCTTATTGAGATGTACCCTAAAGATATGTAGAAAACTTTTTTATGCCAAGGCCCCAGTCAGCCAGGGAATAACTGATCATTATAGTGTTGTCACGTGCCCGTAACTTTTACTGAAAACCCATGCAGGTTCACAAAATGCCTCAAACATTTAAAAGGAAACAGAAACCCTTGAATACCCCCAAGCGTACAGTAGTGGATAATTTCAGCAACCCCCACTCCAGATCTCGGGCTGCCTCAGATGAAGAACTTACAGATGCTAGTAGCTCAGCTGAGACCATCGGTGAGTCTACCTTGACCCAGGCTGTGGGACGCTCATTGCGTGCTGAAAAGGAGGTCAATAACAACCTTATGGACTCTATCACAACACTTCTGGCCTCACATCATGACTCTCTAACTAAGAAATTTGAAAAGAGCCATGCGGATTTGAAACGCGACATAGCCTCCATAGGTGAGCGCACAGACATAATAGAACGCAAACAGGAAGATTTGATGATAGACCATTCTAACCTTCTCGGGTACTCTCAATGCTTAGCTGAGCAAATTACGGATCTCGAAGTCAAACTGGCAGACCTAGAAGACCGCACCCGGCGCAACAATAGCCGGGTGAAAGGTATCCCTGAGACTGTCTCCCCACAGGATCTAGAGAAATACCTCCGAGAAATGTTTACTGTGGTATTGGGCCCAGAAGAAGGTCAAGAGATGTTGATGGATCGGGCTCACAGAGCACTGAGACCCAGATCCAGTGAAGGTGATAAGCCTCGGGATGTTATTGTCCGCCTACACTATTACACTTTCAGAGACAAACTCCTCCGAGCCCTAGCGGGGGGCAGAACCCTCCCGGGCCAATACTCTGAGGTACAGGTCTACCAAGATCTTTCACCGCACACCCTTCAGCTGCGACGCCTTTACCAACCCTATACCAGGCTGATGAGAGATAAAACTATCAAATACCGTTGGGGGTTCCCCGTCAAGTTGCACATCACCAAAGAAGGCCATCAATACACAGTCTCCTCACCGCAACAGGCTAGAGAACTCATGCAAAAATGGGACCTTTTACCGCCAGACCCGCCTGACTCCCAGCTGCCTAAAGATCCAAACAGGGGGTTGAGGGCCTCGGCCCCAGAGTGGCGACCCCTCCCTCAAAGAGTGGGAAACCACCAGAAGAAACCACCACAGTACGCAGAAAAATGCGCGCCCCCTGGCAGTGCCACCACGGTTCCAGACACAACATGACTCCTCCTCACTCAACACCCTAAGCTAACCATTGGGTTATGAGGCCCCCTGCTCCCCCTTAGGGTTCCAGATGTACCTTTTGGGATTTGCCTCGTTTCTGTATCCTAAAGAACCTTGCATGGATGTTTTCAGTCTATACTGTTCTGAGGTTCCCCCTAAACCCCTTTCCCTCCCCTTTTAATATTTGCTCTCTTAACACCACAGAGGGATGCCTAAGGGTTAATACGTTCCAGCATTATTGTTATGGTTAGGAAATGTAGGTTTATATTACATAAGTGTCGAGAGACTTGTTTGAAGAATGTTCCCCATACTATCAATGTTTGTTGCCAATGAATATTCTTCTAAGTAAAGAGCTGTACTGTAAGAATAGTTTACCTAACTTATTTGCCAATAATGTTGTCTGCTTCAGTTGATATCTAATAGTTTATGACAATGCTCAACTACTTGTACTGTGCTCACCCATGCTGAGACGTATTAATACTTTGTTCATGTTAAGCTGTGTATTTGTCATGTACGACCTACCACACATCATATGCGAAATGATACACTGGACCCTGACTGGAGGACCTTCCTTTTTAGGGCCACCTGACACATGCCACAGAATGACTGACTGGGGCCAGGCTCTACATGCTGGCCTCTCCCCCCCACCTTGATAGTTGTGACCTCTTACATTTTCTGGTAAGAGCACTCATAGCGATAGTGTAGCATACACATCGGTGAATATCCTGACAGTTTTTAACAACCCTAAATACTTATTCGAGAGCAGACAGATTTACCTCTCCCTTCTTTGCTCCCCCCTCCTTGACCCCGCAGGTTCACTCCCCACTCCCGCTTGATTCTCCTAACTAGGGACATAGAATCCCCTAGCCTAATGACACCCATAACTACAGCCACTCTCAAAGTCCAGGGCTTAAACTCCCCCACTAAACGTAGCCTTCTATCTAATTACCTCAACGCCCACAAATTACATATAATGTTTCTCCAGGAGACCCATTGGGATTCCAAATCCAAGCCATTTCGCAGCCCGATGCACTACCCTATATGCGAAACTGCTTCCTTCTCAGAGAAAAAGAGAGGGGTAGCAATCCTGATTCACAGAGATATCTGTTGCAGTATAGAATATGTAGACCGTGACCCGGAGGGTAGATATTTGATCTTAATTTGCACACTAAACGGAATTCTTTACACCTTAGTCTCTTTATACGCCCCAAACGCCAAACAGATACCATTTCTGAGACAGTTCCTAGGGAGACTGGGAGAAGTCAAGAGGGGGCACCTTCTGATAGGAGGCGACCTCAATTTGATCTGGGATCCCACCTTAGATAAAAAAACTCCAAAAGCTTGCCCCCCCGACCGAAACCTTAACACCCAGTCAAATGCGCTGCGCAAACTCATGTACCAACACGGCCTACATGACATCTGGCGCTGCCTTGCTCCGACTGAAAGAGACTACACCCATTTCTCCAAACCCCATAACTCCTACTCCAGGATCGACTACCTCTTGTGTGACTCCTGGACTTTGGATCAGTTCTGTGCCCCACGAATCAGACCATGCCCCTGGTCGGATCACGACCTGGTCAGTGCTGGGTGCTCCATCTTGCGCCCGCCGGACTCTAGGCCCTCTTGGAAGCTGCCTGACTTTCTATTGACAGAGGGGGAAATTCCCCAGCTAGTTGAGACAATCTCTGATTTCCTGAGACACAACGACACGGGTGACACAAGTCAGGGAATCCTGTGGGCTACACTCAAAGCCTATCTTAGGGGTCATTTTATAAAAAAAAAGCGCATTATTAAAAGCTAAAAACAAGGTTTCCCTTGCTAAGCTCTATGCGGAACTGAGACGGACGGAATTGGCAAACAAGTCTTCCCCCACCCCCACTATGGGCGGCCAAGTTGGCGCCATCAGAGATGAAATTGCCAAGAGAGAGCAATTACGAGTCCAGGCAACCTTACTTCGACTCAGACAGGTGTATTTTTACAAGGGGAACAAGGCCGACATATTGTTGGCCCGTAAGCTTAGAGACCGTGCGGTTCAGGCCAGAATCCCCACGATTTCTACGGCGACAGGCGTAGTCCACTCGCCAAGAAGTATAGGGAAGGCATTTGCCGACTACTATGCTTCCTTATATAATCTTGACAACAGCTCCTCGGGAGCCAGAGCCTGCAAAATAGCTGCCCAGCAGTTTTTGGCAAAGTTAAACCTCCCTTCCCTAACAGAAGACTCAGCGGAGGATCTAATTGCCCCATTTACTTCGGAGGAAATCAAAACAGCAATATTGACCCTGAAGCCCCACAAGGCTCCAGGCCCGGACGGATTCACGAGCCTCTTCTATTGCACCTTTGCCCATTTGCTGTCTCCTATCCTGCTCCATCTTTTTGATGAGGTTAGAGAAGAAGGAGCTTTCCTCCCCGAATTTTTGGAGGCTAGTATCTTGACTATACCCAAGGAGGGGAAGGACCGACGCTATGCGCAAGCTATCGGCCCATCTCCCTCATTAATGTAGATGTGAAAATTTATGCCAAGGTCCTTGCAACTAGGCTTGGAAAGCACTTACCCTCTTTGGTCCATTTGGACCAAGTGGGGTTCATACAAGGAAGGCAAGGTACTGATAACACCCGTAGGCTACTGAACATCTTCGTAGAAGCAGCTGATATGGGACTACCCCTCCTCACCCTGTCCATGGACGCAGAAAAAGCGTTTGACAGGGTGGGGTGGGATTATATTTTTAGCACTCTAGAACGTTTCGGGATCCCCGCGACGTTCCGTACAGCTATCGCTGCCCTCTACACTTCCCCGACGGCTGTTGTTAAGGGTATGGGTTTCTGTTCCCCTAAAATTACGATCAGGAACGGAACCAGGCAGGGGTGCCCCCTGTCCCCGCTCCTTTTCGCGCTGGTGATGGAGCCTCTTGCGGAGGCAATTCGAGAAAGTCCTGAGGTCCAAGGCCTTCAGATACATGACACGCTTCAGAAATTAGCACTTTTCGCCGATGATCTCACTCTCTTCCTCACCAACCCAGTAGAGTCACTTCCCCATCTCTTTGAGATTATTGACGCCTTTAGTTGCATCTCGAACTATAAGGTCAATGTGTCTAAAACAGAGGCCTACATGATTCACATTGAGCAATCAGAGCAGAAACACCTTAAGCGGCTCTACTCGTTTAGGTGGTCAACGGATGGGATCAGACATTTAGGTGTCTTTCTGTCACATGACAAAAATACGGTGTTGCAGGAGAACTACGATGTTCTTCTTCGGGAGATTGAGGGGAGACTGAAATCTAGAAAATATGAGGAAATCTCCTGGATGGGCAGAATTTCTGCTCTGAAGATGATGATCCTCCCTAAATTAACCTCACAGAGCACTGAGACCCAGATCCAGTGAAGGTGATAAGCCTCGGGATGTTATTGTCCGCCTACACTATTACACTTTCAGAGACAAACTCCTCCGAGCCCTAGCGGGGGGCAGAACCCTCCCGGGCCAATACTCTGAGGTACAGGTCTACCAAGATCTTTCACCGCACACCCTTCAGCTGCGACGCCTTTACCAACCCTATACCAGGCTGATGAGAGATAAAACTATCAAATACCGTTGGGGGTTCCCCGTCAAGTTGCACATCACCAAAGAAGGCCATCAATACACAGTCTCCTCACCGCAACAGGCTAGAGAACTCATGCAAAAATGGGACCTTTTACCGCCAGACCCGCCTGACTCCCAGCTGCCTAAAGATCCAAACAGGGGGTTGAGGGCCTCGGCCCCAGAGTGGCGACCCCTCCCTCAAAGAGTGGGAAACCACCAGAAGAAACCACCACAGTACGCAGAAAAACGCGCGCCCCCTGGCATTGCCACCACGGTTCCAGACACAACATGACTCCTCCTCACTCAACACCCTAAGCTAACCATTGGGTTATGAGGCCCCCTGCTCCCCCTTAGGGTTCCAGATGTACCTTTTGGGATTTGCCTCGTTTCTGTATCCTAAAGAACCTTGCATGGATGTTTTCAGTCTATACTGTTCTGAGGTTCCCCCTAAACCCCTTTCCCTCCCCTTTTAATATTTGCTCTCTTAACACCACAGAGGGATGCCTAAGGGTTAATACGTTCCAGCATTATTGTTATGGTTAGGAAATGTAGGTTTATATTACATAAGTGTCGAGAGACTTGTTTGAAGAATGGTCCCCATACTATCAATGTTTGTTGCCAATGAATATTCTTCTAAGTAAAGAGCTGTACTGTAAGAATAGTTTACCTAACTTATTTGCCAATAATGTTGTCTGCTTCAGTTGATATCTAATAGTTTATGACAATGCTCAACTACTTGTACTGTGCTCACCCATGCTGAGACGTATTAATACTTTGTTCATGTTAAGCTGTGTATTTGTCATGTACGACCTACCACACATCATATGCGAAATGATACACTGGACCCTGACTGGAGGACCTTCCTTTTTAGGGCCACCTGACACATGCCACAGAATGACTGACTGGGGCCAGGCTCTACATGCTGGCCTCTCCCCCCCACCTTGATAGTTGTGACCTCTTACATTTTCTGGTAAGAGCACTCATAGCGATAGTGTAGCATACACATCGGTGAATATCCTGACAGTTTTTAACAACCCTAAATACTTATTCGAGAGCAGACAGATTTACCTCTCCCTTCTTTGCTCCCCCCTCCTTGACCCCGCAGGTTCACTCCCCACTCCCGCTTGATTCTCCTAACTAGGGACATAGAATCCCCTAGCCTAATGACACCCATAACTACAGCCACTCTCAAAGTCCAGGGCTTAAACTCCCCCACTAAACGTAGCCTTCTATCTAATTACCTCAACGCCCACAAATTACATATAATGTTTCTCCAGGAGACCCATTGGGATTCCAAATCCAAGCCATTTCGCAGCCCGATGCACTACCCTATATGCGAAACTGCTTCCTTCTCAGAGAAAAAGAGAGGGGTAGCAATCCTGATTCACAGAGATATCTGTTGCAGTATAGAATATGTAGACCGTGACCCGGAGGGTAGATATTTGATCTTAATTTGCACACTAAACGGAATTCTTTACACCTTAGTCTCTTTATACGCCCCAAACGCCAAACAGATACCATTTCTGAGACAGTTCCTAGGGAGACTGGGAGAAGTCAAGAGGGGGCACCTTCTGATAGGAGGCGACCTCAATTTGATCTGGGATCCCACCTTAGATAAAAAAACTCCAAAAGCTTGCCCCCCCGACCGAAACCTTAACACCCAGTCAAATGCGCTGCGCAAACTCATGTACCAACACGGCCTACATGACATCTGGCGCTGCCTTGCTCCGACTGAAAGAGACTACACCCATTTCTCCAAACCCCATAACTCCTACTCCAGGATCGACTACCTCTTGTGTGACTCCTGGACTTTGGATCAGTTCTGTGCCCCACGAATCAGACCATGCCCCTGGTCGGATCACGACCTGGTCAGTGCTGGGTGCTCCATCTTGCGCCCGCCGGACTCTAGGCCCTCTTGGAAGCTGCCTGACTTTCTATTGACAGAGGGGGAAATTCCCCAGCTAGTTGAGACAATCTCTGATTTCCTGAGACACAACGACACGGGTGACACAAGTCAGGGAATCCTGTGGGCTACACTCAAAGCCTATCTTAGGGGTCATTTTATAAAAAAAAAAAGCGCATTATTAAAAGCTAAAAACAAGGTTTCCCTTGCTAAGCTCTATGCGGAACTGAGACGGACGGAATTGGCAAACAAGTCTTCCCCCACCCCCACTATGGGCGGCCAAGTTGGCGCCATCAGAGATGAAATTGCCAAGAGAGAGCAATTACGAGTCCAGGCAACCTTACTTCGACTCAGACAGGTGTATTTTTACAAGGGGAACAAGGCCGACATATTGTTGGCCCGTAAGCTTAGAGACCGTGCGGTTCAGGCCAGAATCCCCACGATTTCTACGGCGACAGGCGTAGTCCACTCGCCAAGAAGTATAGGGAAGGCATTTGCCGACTACTATGCTTCCTTATATAATCTTGACAACAGCTCCTCGGGAGCCAGAGCCTGCAAAATAGCTGCCCAGCAGTTTTTGGCAAAGTTAAACCTCCCTTCCCTAACAGAAGACTCAGCGGAGGATCTAATTGCACCATTTACTTCGGAGGAAATCAAAACAGCAATATTGACCCTGAAGCCCCACAAGGCTCCAGGCCCGGACGGATTCACGAGCCTCTTCTATTGCACCTTTGCCCATTTGCTGTCTCCTATCCTGCTCCATCTTTTTGATGAGGTTAGAGAAGAAGGAGCTTTCCTCCCCGAATTTTTGGAGGCTAGTATCTTGACTATACCCAAGGAGGGGAAGGACCCGACGCTATGCGCAAGCTATCGGCCCATCTCCCTCATTAATGTAGATGTGAAAATTTATGCCAAGGTCCTTGCAACTAGGCTTGGAAAGCACTTACCCTCTTTGGTCCATTTGGACCAAGTGGGGTTCATACAAGGAAGGCAAGGTACTGATAACACCCGTAGGCTACTGAACATCTTCGTAGAAGCAGCTGATATGGGACTACCCCTCCTCACCCTGTCCATGGACGCAGAAAAAGCGTTTGACAGGGTGGGGTGGGATTATATTTTTAGCACTCTAGAACGTTTTGGGATCCCCGCGACGTTCCGTACAGCTATCGCTGCCCTCTACGCTTCCCCGACGGCTGTTGTTAAGGGTATGGGTTTCTGTTCCCCTAAAATTACGATCAGGAACGGAACCAGGCAGGGGTGCCCCCTGTCCCCGCTCCTTTTCGCGCTGGTGATGGAGCCTCTTGCGGAGGCAATTCGAGAAAGTCCTGAGGTCCAAGGCCTTCAGATACATGACACGCTTCAGAAATTAGCACTTTTCGCCGATGATCTCACTCTCTTCCTCACCAACCCAGTAGAGTCACTTCCCCATCTCTTTGAGATTATTGACGCCTTTAGTTGCATCTCGAACTATAAGGTCAATGTGTCTAAAACAGAGGCCTACATGATTCACATTGAGCAATCAGAGCAGAAACACCTTAAGCGGCTCTACTCGTTTAGGTGGTCAACGGATGGGATCAGACATTTAGGTGTCTTTCTGTCACATGACAAAAATACGGTGTTGCAGGAGAACTACGATGTTCTTCTTCGGGAGATTGAGGGGAGACTGAAATCTAGAAAATATGAGGAAATCTCCTGGATGGGCAAAATTTCTGCTCTGAAGATGATGATCCTCCCTAAATTAACCTACCTTATGCGATGTATCCCCATCCCAGTCCCGGAAAAAATATTACGTGGCTTCCAAACCACGTTCAATGCCTATGTTTGGAACAATAAGCGACCAAGGGTGGCCGCGGCCACGCTTCAGGTGCCAATAGACCGAGGTGGGCTAGGACTACCCAATGTTCAAATATACCACCATGCGGTGATGATTTCGCACGTCTCAGCGTGGGGGCCTGCCCTGCCCCCTGCCAGATGGCGGGAGCTGGAGCAGGCTTCACTCCCTGCTTATGTCGACCTTTCAGATCTACTCTGGGTTCCACCACACTTGGCTGCGCAGATTCCGATCTCCAACCTTCTCATCAAAGAATGCCAACTGGTTTGGTTCCGCCTCAGACACCAGTTGATAGCCCCACACCCTTCGCCCATTCACCCTGTCATGTCGCTCCTTCAGGGGTTACCAAACATCCAACTTGCCCCCTGGAAAACCCTAGAGGTCACTTCCTTGAGCGACTTCTACATGAATGAGAATCTTCTCTTGCCACAAGACATGTTGTCTAAATTTGATATTCCCAGATCCCTTGAGTTCGACTTTATGAGACTGAGATCTCTGATGAAGGCTTGGGGATTTCTAGTTGACAAACTTAGGGCTCCTACTATCTGGGAGATGAGATGGAGGGCAAACCTCAAACTGTGCAAACCCCTCACTGTCCATTACCGATCCCTGATGGGACCTCCCACACTGGTGAAAACCAGACATATGGCCTCCTGGGAGACGGAATTGAAACTCACTTTCACGGCACTCGACTGGTCCAAGGCGATACAGTTGACGAAGTCAGCACTTCACTGTGCTACAATGTATGAACTCTATTTCAAGATTATTACCAGGTGGCACTTAGTTCCGACCAAACTTCGGACCCTGTACCCTGAGCATTCCCCCTTATGTTGGAGGGAGTGTGGAGAGACGGGTACCCCGCTCCATGTGTGGTGGTCATGTAGCAAACTCCGACCTCTTTGGTTGAAAACCTGTGAGGTCTGCAAGATACTAGAACTTCCGACCCCGGACACTCCAGGCCTAGCCCTGTTACATCTGGGAGTTAAAAAACTGCAGAGGCACAAGAAATATCTGTTGGTCTACCTGCTGACATCAGTCAAGATGTTAATCGCCAGAAATTGGAAGAAACAGCAGCCCCCAAGATGGCAGGCAGTTGTTGACTACCTACAGTACGTTAAATCAATGGAAGACTATGTCTTCCGGACGAGGAAACAGTCGGACGTCTTTTCCCTAATCTGGGTACCCTGGGAGACCTACCTTAAGCCCACTACATGATGTCCCCTGTCTCCCTAGCGACCCTCCTGTGATTATGTTATCTGCCCCCCCCTAGAGGGAGCGCCCCGCTATGTCAGACCTAGGGTGCCCCTCACTGCACTGCCCCTTCCCCTTCTCCACTTCCTGATACCACTATTTCCCCTTCAATACCTCTCCCCCCCCCTCTGTAAAGAGAGGTAGATATCTACCCCTTCCAGTATTACTCTCAAGCATACACATTATATATGTTCTCTACTTTACCTCCTTTAACTGTCAGGCACAATAAGTATGGCGTAAAGGGCCATACGATACCTAAATACTAAAAAAAAAAGAAACAAAATTTTCCTTATGACGAACCAATACATAACACCTGAAACGTGCGAATACACAGCTGATGAACGATCTCAATATAGACCTGTCCTTTGAGTTAGGTAACATGATTCTTTTTGTGTGTCAACTAACCCTTGACTGTTTGAATATAATATGTTATCTTTTATGCTGCGCATAATTGTTTTGTTATGTGGTTTTGTATCTTTTTCACCAATAAAAACTTATTTAAAAATAAAAAAGATGGATTTGTGCTTTGTGTTGGTTTGGTATCCTTTCTTGACAAAGCATCGGCTTTTCCATTTTTACTGGCTGGTCGATACATGATATGAAAATCAAAACATGAGAAGTAAAGGCTCCATCGAACCTGTCTTGCAGATAGTGTTTTTATTTTTTTTTAAGAAACTCTAAATTTCTGTGGTCAGTGTATATGAGTATTGGAGTAGAAGTCCCCTCAAGCAGGTGTCTCCAGTGTTCCAAGGAGTTTATTATTGCCAAAAACTCCTCGTCTCCAATGGAGTAATTCATCTCAGCAGCAGTCATCACCTTAGAATAAAAAGAGTCTGGATGAATGGGGGAATCTATCGTTTCTCTTTGCGAGAGTACTGCACCAACTGCAAAGTCAGATAAATCCACTTCTAGGATATACTGCAGCTTTGGGTATGGAAAACGTAATATAGGTGCAGATGTAAAACAACGTTTTAGGTATGAAAATGTTTCGGCAGCGCTAGGTGTCCAACGGAACGAAGTTGTCGAGCTGATAAGTTGTGTGAGAGGTCTTGCAATCTTGGAGTAGTTTTTTATAAATTTTCTGTAATAGTTTGCAAATCCCAAATAACGTTGCAATTCTTTTTTAGTAGCGGGTTCTTTCCATTCTAAGACTGTCTGGACTTTGTTGTCTTGCATTTGGATCCCAGTTGGACTGATATGGTATCCAAGAAATGACCTCCTTAGTATGGAACAAACACTTCTCTGGCTTAGCGTATAATTGATTAGATCGAAGTCTTGTCAAAACCTTCCTGACATCTTTAACATGTTGTTCCATAGTGTCTGAATATATAAGGATGTCATCAAAATAAATGACAATGCATACATCAAGTAGATCTCTGAATATTTCATTGATGAAATGCTGGAAAGTGGCTGGAGCATTACATAAACCGAACGGCATTACCAGATACTCAAATAAACCGTATCTGGTTCTGAATGCCGTCAGCCACTCATCCCCTTCTCGTATGCGGATTAAATTATACGCGCCACGTAGATTGAGCTTTGTGAATATCTTAGCATCTTGTAGGCGTTCTATGAGTTCCGGTATCAAAGGTAGCGGATACCTGTTTTTGATTGTTCTTTTATTGAGTTCTCAATAGTCTATAATAGGTCTTAAAGATGAGTCCTTGTTCCTTACAAAGAACATTCCCGCTCCCGCGGGTGAGGTAGACGGTCTGATAAATCCTTTCCTCAGATTTTCTTCAAGATATTCTTTCAAATGTGCCAACTCTGGCGGGCTGAATGGGTATAGGTGTCCAAACGGTATGGATGACCCTGGTATTAACTCAATTGGGCAATCGTACTTGCGATGAGGTGGTAAAGTTTCTGCCATCTTTTTGCTGAACACGTCCTGAAAATCAGTATATTGAGGGTGTAGTGTCGGAATAGGATCTGGAATTTGTATTAGTATATCCCTTGGGTAACAGGTTTGTTGACAATAAGTGGAGTTTAGTTCAACAGCTAGAGTTTTCCAGTTTATGCCAGGTTGGTGTAGCCGCAACCATTCTAAGCCCAGTACAATGGGAAACAAAGGTGAAGGCAATACATCGAAAACAATATACTCTGTGTGACCAGTGTGAGTTGTAACTAATAATGGAATAGTGCTGTGTGTTATAGGACCTGTGGATATTGTAGTACCATCAATAACTCGAATTACAACAAGAGTTTGCTTAACCACTAGTGGAATTTTATTATTTACAGTGAAAGTCCTATCTATGTAGTTTCCCGTAGCTCCTGAATCTATGATGGCATCAATCCTCGTTCGGTTTTGGTCCCACTGTAAACATAGAGATAGATGACAGTAAGTTGGTTTTAGATCTTTAGGCATAACAGAATGTATATAAGTAAACTTCTCTTTGTACGGATAAGTAGTGGGCAATCCCTCACACTGTGATTAGGGTTAGAACAGTACATACATAATTGTTGTGCTCTCCGACGGCTCCTCTCTTCTGATGTCAGGGGTCCTCGAATAACCCCGATGTCCATTGCTTCTGGATTACTTTTTGATATTGCTTGGGGATTTAGGAGACTCTGAATAGTGAATTTGAGGTAACTGCGGCGTGTACTCTGAGGATTGACGTTCTGCCTTCCTCTCTCTGAGACTCCAATCTATTTGCACAATTAACTTCATTAAATATTCTAGCGTCTTGGGAGGTTCAATGCGAGCTAGCTCGTCTTTTATTGGATCAGACAACCCAAGCCTGAATTGATTTTTCAGCGCTACTGAATTCCACTGTGAATCTGTGGCGTAACGTTTAAATTCAGTGATGTATTCTGCATTTTTCTTTCCTTGTTTTAATGCTCTCATTCTTGTTTCAGCTGTGTTCTGGATGTTGATATCCTGATACAGATCATCCATTGCTTCATAGAATTCATCAAGAGAGCTTAAAATAGGATCATCATTTTCATAGAATTGGTCGGCCCATGCCCTGGGTTCTCCACGTAAAAAGGATATTACCGTTAATACCTTTATTTTCTCAGTTTTATATGTTTTATTTCTTAAATCAAATAACAAATTGCAAGCATTTTTAAACTGTCTATAGAGCTTCCTGTCACCATGAAACGCATCTGGTTGAGATACTAATGGTTCTGGGGTAGTTTCAGTATGACCTGATTTTTGTTGTATTGAATCCTTTATTATTTTATGCAAAGTTTGATTTTCTTGCTGAAGTTCCCTTAACCCTTGATTAAGTTGATCCACACGTTGAGAAAGTGAATAAAGATACTGAGGCAGCTCTGCTGGATCCATTTCACTCTTTGGCTTAGTATTATGTGATATTCTGTGTTTACTCTGTTACAATTATGAATATAGTTTTGGATCTCAATTGCAGTGTTGCATAAAATGAGTTTGTTCCACCTGAGTCTCTGTATTCAATGTGGATGAATACAGATTAACTATCAGTGAAAAGTTATTAAAGGTTAAAGTTTAACTGGGCACAATGTAACAACACAAAGGGGGGTAGTTATCAAGCCGTCTACTTTACCTGCCTTCGCCGGTCCAATACGCCCGCCTAAGCTCGCCTACCATCGCCGCCGCGGACCTTCAAAATTTCGCCTAAGTTATCAAAAAAGCTGTCAAAAAGCCGCGCGCCAAGTACGGGGCGATGAGCAGCGGACCGTGAGAGTTATCACTCATCCGATCTCGCTGCTCTTCGGCTTTTTGACAGCTTTATTGATACCCCTGTCACTAAGCACCCATACTAACTACACTGTTCTACCCCCTATGCCGGCGCCCCCGGAGCCCCCCGCAACTCAATAAAGTTATTAACCCCTAAACCGCTGCTCCTAGACCCCGCCGCAACTCTTATAAATGTATTAACCCCTAAACCGCCACTCCCGGACACCGCCGCCACCTACATTATACCTAGTAACCCCTATCCTGCCCCCCCTATACCGCCGCCACCTATAATAAAGTTATTAACCCTTATCCTGCGGATCCCGGACCTCGCCGCAACTAAATAAATAGTTTAACCCCTAAACCGCCGCTCCTGGACCCCGCCGCAACCTATATTAAACTTATTAACCCCTAATCTGCCCCCCCCCACACCGTCACCACCTAGAATAAATTTATTAACCCCTATCCTGCCCCCCCTACACCGCCGCCACTGTAATAAAATTATTAACCCCTAAACCTAAGTCTAACACTAACCCTAACACCCCCCTAACTTAAATATTAATTAAATAAATCTAAATAATATTTCTCTTATTAACTAAATTAATCCTATTTAAAACTAAATACTTACCTTTAAAATAAAACCTAATATAGCTACAATATAAATAATAATTATATTGTAGCTATTTTAGGATTTATTTTTATTTTACAGGCATCTTTCAATTTATTTTAACTAGGTACAATAGCTATTAAATAGTTATTAACTATTTAATAGCTACCTAGCTAAAATAATGAGAAATTTACCTGTAAAATAAAAACTAACCTAAGTTACAATTACACCTAACACTACACTATACTTTAATAAATTATTCCTATTTAAAACTAAATACTTACCTGTAAAATAAACCCTAAGATAGCTACAATATAATTAATAATTACATTGTAGCTATTTTAGGATTTATATTTATTTTACAGGTAACTTTGTATTTATTTTAGCTAGTTAGAATAGTTATTAAATAGTTATTAACTATTTAATAACTACCTAGCTAAAAGAAATACAAAATTACCTGTAAAATAAATGCTAACCTAAGTTACAATTAAACCTAACACTACACTATCATTAAATTAATTAAATAAATTAGCTACAAATAACTACAATTAAATTAAATAAACTAACTAAAGTACAAAAAATAAAAAAAGCTAAGTTACAAAAAATAAAAAACATAAGTTACAAACATTTAAAAAATATTACAACAATTTTAAGCAACTAACACCTAATCTAAGCCCCCTAATAAAATAACAAAGCCCCCCAAAATAAAAAAATGCCCTACCCTATTCTAAATTAAAAAGTTACCAGCTCTTTTACCTTACCAGCCCTTAAAAGGGCCTTTTGCGGGGCATGCCCCAAAGAATTCTGCTCTTTTGCCTGTAAAATAAAAATACAACCCCCCCCAACATTAAAACCCACCACCCACATACCCCTAATCTAACCCAAACCCCCCTCAAATAAACCTAACACTACCCCCCTGAAGATCATCCTACCTTGAGTTGTCTTCAGCCAGCCGACCACCGATGGAACCAAAGAGGAGATCCGGAGCAGCAGAAGTCATCATCCAAGGGGCGCTGAAGAAGTCTTCCATCTGATGAAGTCATCATCCAGGCGGCACTGAAGAGGTCTTCCAACCGGGCGATGTCTTCTTCCAAGCGGCATCTTCAATCTTCTTTCTTCCGGATCCATAGGATTCTATCAGCCAATCGGAATTAAGGTAGGAAAAATCTGATTGGCTGATTGAATCAGCCAATCAGATTGAAGTTCAATCTGATTGGCTGATCCAATCAGATTCAGCTCGCATTCTATTGGCTGTTCCGATCAGCCAATAGAATGCGAGCTCAATCTGATTGGCTAATTGGATCAGCCAATCGGATTGAACTTCAATCTGATTGGCTGATTGGATCAGCCAATCGGATTGAACTTCAATCTGATTGGCTGATTCAATCAGCCAATCAGATTTTTCCTACCTTAATTCCGATTGGCTGATAGAATCCTATCAGCCAATTGGAATTGAAGGGACGCCATCTTGGATGACATCCCTTAAAGGAACCTTCATTCGTCGTTAGTCCGTCGGGGAAGAAGGATGTTCCGCGTCGGCGGGATGAAGATGGATCCGGAAGAAAGAAGATTGAAGATGCCGCTTGGAAGAAGACATCGCCTGGTTGGAAGACCTCTTCAGCGCCGCCTGGATGATGACTTCATCGGATGGAAGACTTCTTCAGCGCCCCTTGGATGATGACTTCTGCCGCTCCGGATCTCCTCTTCGTTTCCATCGGTGGTCGGCTGGCTGAAGACGACTCAAGGTAGGATGATCTTCAGGGGGTAGTGTTAGGTTTATTTAAGGAGGGTTTGGGTTAGATTAGGGGTATGTGGGTGGTGGGTTTTAATGTTGGGGCAGTTGTATTTTTATTTTACAGGCAAAAGAGCAGAATTCTTTGGGGCATGCCCCGCAAAAGGCCCTTTTAAGGGCTGGTAAGGTAAAAGAGCTGGTAACATTTTAATTTAGAATAGGGTAGGGCATTTTTTTATTTGGGGGGCTTTGTTATTTTGTTAGGGGGCTTAGATTAGGTGTTAGTAGCTTAAAATTGTAATATTTTTTAAATGTTTGTAACTTATTTTTTTTATTTTTTGTAACAGCTTTTTTTATTTTTTTGTACTTTAGTTAGTTTATTTAATTTAATATAATTGTAGTTATTTGTAGCTAATTTATTTAATTAATTTAATGATAGTGTAGTGTTAGGTTTAATTGTAACTTAGGTTAGGATTTATTTTACAGGTAATTTTGTATTTCTTTTAGCTAGGTAGTTATTAAATAGTTAATAACTATTTAATAACTATTCTAACTAGCTAAAATAAATACAAAGTTACCTGTAAAATAAATATAAATCCTAAAATAGCTACAATGTAATTATTAATTATATTGTAGCTATCTTAGGGTTTATTTTACAGGTAAGTATTTAGTTTTAAATAGGAATAATTTATTAAAGTATAGTGTAGTGTTAGGTGTAATTGTAACTTAGGTTAGTTTTTATTTTACAGGTAAATTTCTCTTTATTTTAGCTAGGTAGCTATTAAATAGTTAATAACTATTTAATAGCTATTGTACCTAGTTAAAATAAATTGAAAGATGCCTGTAAAATAAAAATAAATCCTAAAATAGCTACAATATAATTATTATTTATATTGTAGCTATATTAGGGTTTATTTTAAAGGTAAGTATTTAGTTTTAAATAGGATTAATTTAGTTAATAGTAGAAATATTATTTAGATTTATTTAATTAATATTTAAGTTAGGGGGGTGTTAGGGTTAGTGTTAGACTTAGGTTTAAGGGTTAATAATTTTATTACAGTGGCGGCGGTGTAGAGGGGGGCAGGATAGGGGTTAATAAATTTATTATAGGTGGCGACCGTGTAGGGGGGGCAGATTAGGGGTTAATAAGTTTAATATAGATTGCTGCGGGGTCCGGGAGCGGCGGTTTAGGGGTTAAACTATTTATTTAGTTGCGGCGAGGTCTGGTATCCTCAGGATATGGGTTAATAACTTTATTATAGGTGGCAACGGTATAGGGGGGCAGGAAAGGGGTTAATAGGTATAATGTAGGTGGCGGCAGGGTCCGGGAGCGGCGGTTTAGGGGTTAACATATTTATTATAGTGGCGGTGGGCTCCGGGAGCGGCGGTTTAGGGGGTAATAACTTTATTTAGTTGCGGCGGTGTAGGGGGGACAGATTAGGGGTGTTTAGACTCGGTGTACATGTTAGGGTGTTAGGTGTAGACAGCTCCCATAGGAATCAATGGGATGTCTGACAGCAGCGAACATGAACTTTCGCTATGGTCAGACTCCCATTGATTCCTATGGGATCCGCCGTCTCCAGGGCGGCGGTTTGAAAACCAGGTACGCTGGGCCGGAAAAGTGCCGAGCGTACCTGCTAGTTTTTTGATAACTAGCAAAAGTAGTCAGATAGTGCTGCACTTGTGTGCGGAACATCTGTACTGATGTAAGAATCGTTCTGTGTTGGACTGAGTCAGGCGGATCGAAGCTTACGTCACTAAATTCTACTTTTGCCGGTATCTAGGGCTTGATAACTAAGACGAATCAGGCTCGCCACAAATACGCTGCGGAATAACAGCATATTTGAGGTTGACAGCTTGATAACTAGGGGCCAAAGGCTCTGGTGTTATAGTAAACAAAGTTTCTGTTTGTTAGTTCAGGCAAGGTGTTACCTTGTATCAGATAGTGTAGAGATGGAAACAATCCTATTCAGACTTGCTGACAGGCTGCTGACACACTGAATCAGAGTAGGCTGCACTGAATGAACAGAGAGTGATGTCACAAAAGGGGGCGTGGCTAAGTTCCGGTTTTACAATCCAGTTTTCCTCTTTGTAATTGCTTTGGTTTTCTTCTTGTTAGTTGACTTGTACTCAGGAAACAACCACTAAGTGCCAGTGGAGTTGTGGCAAGAAGGAAGCGCAAGATTTTGTAATATGAAGGTGTGCTGTGAAATATGTTGCGGTCCAATGTAGCTTCAGTAACTGCAGGGACAATAAATGCTGCAGTAGTAGAGAGGAGTTTTAATCCTTAGTTCAGATGTCCAAGTGGCTTAGAGAAAGGAGATTATGTTAGGTTTGTATCCTAAGAAACAACTGCACATACCCCTGCTAGGAAGCAGTTTCAATACTAAGCACCTGTTTACAGGAAACAGGATACTCTTAAAGACAAAGTGGGAAGGGCTATGAAATGACTGACAGGAGACCTGTCAATATGGGATTCCTTTTTCAACCGGTGGCAGCAGTAGCTGAGGTTGCAAGAGCAGCCACAGCCATTTCTTTGGCGGAGTTAACTGAAGTGTAGTCCCCTCTTGAGGATATTCAGGATAGGATTAAGGCCTTAAGGATAGCCAACTCCTTTATCTGTGATGTTAATATGCAAATAGTTTGCTTGAATGCCAAAGCTTCGAGTTTCGCAGTCCTGGCTCGCAGGGCCCTCTGGCTGAAGTCTTGGTCAGCTGATATGGTCTCAAACTCAAGATTCCTCTCTTTACCATTCAAAGGGAAGGTTTTATTTGGACCAGGTCTGGACTCCATCATTTCAACTGTTACGGGGAGAAAGGGTTTTTTCCTTCCCCAAGATAAGAAGATTAGACCTAAGGGACGTCAGTCATTTTAATTGTCGTGCCTTTTGGTCAGACAAGACCCAGAGAACTCAATCCCTCTCTAAGCTGGGGCAGTCCAAGGGCACGTGGAAACCTAACAAGACTTGTAACAAATCCAAGCAGACCAAGAAGCCCACATATAACAAATCTGCATGGAGGGGCGGGCCTAATACGGGATCGGATCGAGTAGGGGGCAGACTGTCCTTTTTCTCAGGGACTTGGGTTCAGGATCTCAGAGTTCCCTCCTTCAAAATGGAGACTATCAGGTCCATCCTTCCCTTGATTCAGGAAGGGCAGTTCATGACTACAATCGATTTAAAGGATGCATATCTTCATGTTCCGATCCACAAGGATCATTTTCAGTTCCTGCGGTTTGCGTTCCTGGACCAGCATTTCCAGTTCATAGCCCTACCATTTGGCTTAGCTATTGCTCCCAGAATATTCACAAAGGTCCTAGGAGCTCTCCTAGCAGTAGCCAGATCCCAGGGTATCACAGTAGCCCCTTACCTTTATCCAGGCTGCATCTTTCCCTTTAGCACAATATCAGACGGAGTCTGTTCAGTGTCTCCTTCGAACACACCAGGGTTGTTTTTCTAGGAACTATAATAGACTCATTTGCTATGAAAATCTTTCTGATGGATCAGAGGCATTCCAAGCTGATGTTGGCTTGCCAATCCATTCAGATTACTCTAAAACCTTCAGTAGCTCTGTGCATGGAGGTGGTGTCATCCATGGATATTATTCCTTTTGCTTGATTCCATTTGCGAACTCTTCAATTATGCATGCTGAGGCAATGGAGCGGGGATCACTCAAATCTGTCTCAACAGATTGTTCTGGATGAACTAACGAGAAACTGGCTCTCTTGGTGGCTCTGTCAAGATCACCTGTCCTGAGGCACGTGCTTCTTGAGACCATCCTGGGAGATTGTGACTACAGACGCCAGCCTCTCAGGTCCCAGGAGATCTCAGGGGACTTAGTCCCAAAAGAATCCTTTCTTCCAATCAACATCTTGAAACTTCTGGCTATTTTCAATGCTCTGAAGGCCTGGCCCCAACTTTGTTCTGCCCAGCATATCAAATTTCAATCAGACAACATAACTTCGGTTGCTTACATAAATCTCCAGGGGGGTACAAGAAGTTTCCTAGTGATGAAGGAAGTGTCTCGTAACCTGCAGTGGGTGGAGAACCACAATTGTCTTCTTTCCACGATTCACATCCTGGGAGTCGAAAACTGGGAAGCGGATTTCCTCAGATGGGGGGTTCCAGAGATCGATCTAATGGCTTCTTTTCTCAATTCCAATCTACCCAGGTACGGGTCAAGATCCAGGGATCCTCAGGTGGAGCTGGTGGACGCATTAGCTGTTTCATGGAGGTTCAAACTAATATATCTTTTTCCTCCGTTGGCTCTACTGCTGACAGTTATTGCTCGCATCAAGCCGGAGCTAGCTCCGGTAATTCTGATTGCTCCATCTTGGCCGTGAAGAACTTGGTTTGCAGATCTGGTGAGGATGTCCTCCTCTCTTCCATGGAGATTGCCATGACGATCAGATCTTCTAATGCAGGGATCCTTCCTGCATTAAAATATAGATTCTCTGAGACTGACTGTGTGGAGATTGAACATTAAATCTTATCTAAAAGAGGTTTCTCTGAGAAAGTCATAGATACCCTGATTCAGGCTTGTAAGCCTGAATTTACCACAGGGTGTGGCTTACTTACCTTGGTTGGTGTGATGAATGTGGGTTTCTCTGGCACAAGGTGAGAGTTACACAAATTCTGTCCTTTCTTCAGGATGGTCTGGAAAAGGGCCTGCCGGCTAGTTCACTGAAGGGTCAGATATCTGCCCTGTCATTCCTGCTTCACAAGAGATTAGCAGACCTTCCTGATGTACAATCTTTTGTTCAGGCTCTGGTTATAATCAGACCAGTTTTTAAACCTGTTTCTCCTCCATGGAGCCTCAATCTTGTACGCTGGAAGGTCCTGTTTTTGTTGGTCCTCGCCTCTGCTCGCAGAGTGTCTGAGATATCTGCCTTACAATGTGATCCCCCTTATCTGGCGTTCCATGCGGATAAGGCAGTTTTACGGACCAAATTAGGGTTCCTGCCTAAGGTGGTCTCGGATCGCAACATCAATCAAGAGATTGTTGTGTCCTCTCTTTGTCCTAATCCTTCCTCTTCAAAGAAACATTTGCTTCATAATTTGGATGTTGTGTGCGCTTTCAAAATTTATTTACAGGCAACTAAGGATTTCAAACAATCCTCTTCCTTGTTTGTCTTATATGCTGGAAGACGCAAGGGACAGAAGGTCACTGCAACCTCTTTATCCTTTTTGTTGAGAAGTATCATTCATTTGGCTTATGAGAAGGCTGGACATCAGCCTCCTGAGAGGATTACGGGTCATTCCACTAGGGCAGTGTCTTTCTCCTGGGCTTTTAAGAACAAAGCCTCCATTGATCAGATTTGTAAGGCGGCTACCTGGTCCTCTTTACATACATTTTCAAAATTCTATAAATTCAATGTTTTTGCATCGGCTGAAGCAGCTTTTGGGAGAAAGGTGTTACAGGCTGTGGTACCCTCAGTTTAGGGTTCGCTTTCCTTTTCCCCTCACTTTTCTTATTCATTCAGTGTCCTCTGGAGCTTGGGTATTGGTTCCCAACAGTAATGAATGAAGTTGTGGACTCTCCCTGCCTTTGGAAAGAAAACTAAATGTATGCTTACCATATAAAGTCCTTTATTTCCTGGCAGCGAGAGTCCATGACCCCGCCGTGTCTTTTTCTGGCACCTCTATACCCTAATGTTTCTCCTACTTTTCCTTGTTCCTTCAGCTGAATGACTGGGGGAATATGGGAAGTGGGAGGGATATGTATAGCCTTTGGCTGGGGTGTCTTTACCTCCTCCTGGTGGCCAGGTGTTGATATTCCCAACAGTAATGAATGAAGTTGTAGATTCTCCCTGCCAGGAAAGAAAGGATTTTATCTGTAAGCATAAATTTTAGTTTTTCCTCTTTTTTTTTTTAAATATACATAAATCCATTAGTTCCCCCCTCACTGCCCCCCCCCCAATATAACTAACAGGAAGTCTATATACCTGTAATACAATATAATATTAGGATTACCTGAAGCAAAAACATATTTTTTTCTCAAACCAAGACCTAAATAGGTTGGCATAGGATGGGGCCAAACTAGACCCCACATCATTGTGCCAACCAACTGCAGATAAAATGTATCTTCAAACCTAAAATAATTATGGGTAAGGCATGTATCCAGTAAATCCAGTAGCAACTCAATGGGTGGACCATCTTATTCACCATCTGCCAACAGTGATGATTTTACAGCCTCCACACCAAGATCATGCTAGATGATGGTATAGAGGCTGTTCACATCAAGGTCACAAGCAGACAATTTCTAAGGAAAACAGTGTTCTCAAACCTTTTAATGAATTCAATCGAGTCCCTTAGGAACACTTTAGTCTTCCTAACCACAGTCTGTAGAAAGAAATTAAAAGATTTAGCAACATTTTGGTATAAGGATCCAAACGCTGATACAATTGGTTGGCCAGGCGGTCTTAACAAGTCCTTGTGCACCATTGGTACCATATAGATTACTGGAAATCTTCTATGCTAAACACTCATGAATCTGTATAGGGTTTCATCTATATGTCCCATTTGTAGGGCCATTGTTAGTTGTTGATACAAAGACTTCTTGTAAATATTTTGTTGGACTACTCTTCAGTCATGTACATTTTTCATCACCTAGTTGACTTAGTATTTCTTCTCTATAGTAACTAAAATCCATTATTACTGTAGTCCCACCCTTATCCCCAGGGTGGACTACTATAGACTGATCATTTCAAAGTGAGTTTAGAGCTAGCCATTCTTCCTACTCAAAGTTATTCCTTGCCTTTTTAATGGTATCACACGCTTGGCTTATTTCCCTAGTACAGGTTGAAATATATGTTTGAATGGGTGTCAAGGCCGTGCCTGGATTTAAACCTATGCCGAGCTCTGCAGAGGGTTTCTGTCAAGTGCCTGTTTCCAGCTACTGTGTCCAAGCTCTGCAGGTTGAAGTGTTTTCAGATGATTAAGAGACAGTCTCTGATCAGGAAACCGGATATTCCTGTTTTTTTTAAGCTTGAAAACCTTTGTTCTTGTTTAATAGTAGTGTTATGTACCTTAGGGGTTCTGGATTCTAAAGTTCCTAAGTCTGTTAAACAGCTGGATTTAATTTAAAGTCCTCTTAAGTTACCTGAGGTATTTCAAGTTGCTAATGCTATCTCTGAGATAACGTCAAAAGAGTGGTTTAAGCCTGGTATTCCTTTTAACCCTGCTCAAAAGATTTAAAAGGATGATTCCTTTACCTGCTTGAATTTTAGAGATTTTGGAAACTCTTTCTAAAGTAGATAGGGTTATTTCTACTTTGGCAAAGCATACCACTATTACTCTGGAAGATAGTACCTCTTCTAGAGAACCCATGGACAGGAAAATAGAATATATTTAACAGAAAACAAGCATGTTTTCTTTTTAGGCCAGCAATTGATATTGCTTGTGTTGCAGCCGCTTCTATCCTTTGGTGTATGGGTTTATCTGAGCAACTTTCTGAGGATTCTGATTGTGAAGAGTTTTCTTATCAATTGAAACTCTTAGAAACAGCTAATGCTTTAAGTTATGATGCTGTTATTGATGTTCTAAAGATCAGTGCTAAGGATATGGCACTGGCAATTTTGACTAGGAGGGCCTTACGGTTGAAATCATGGTCTGCTGACGTGGTTTCTAATTCTAGACTACTGTCTCTTCCTTTTAAGGGAAGGTTATTGTTTGGGTCTGGTTTTGATTACATTATTTCTATTGTGACTGGGGAGAAATTTGCCTTTCTCTCTCAGTATAAGATGTCTACGGGTAAATCCAGGGCTTCTAACCATTTTCATTCTTTTCGTCTATCTTAGAACCTCCATCTCTTCATAGAAGCAGAGTTCTTCCTGTTTCTCCTAGAAGCCAAACCCTAACTGGTACAGATCCAAACTGTCCAAAAAGCCTATTTCCCTCTACCAATTCTGCATGAAGGTGAGGCCCCCTCTAGTAGAGGACAGATTACTTCTTTTTCAAGGGTCTTGGTTTCATTCTGTTCATGATCCTTGAGTTCTGAACATTATATCCCAAGGATACAGATCAAGGCCTCCCAGGGGAAGGTTTATTTTGTCTCATGTTCCAAGGAATCCTGCAAAGGCAAGAAATTTTTTTTCAGAACTGTAGTCTATGGGTGTAATAATTCCATTTCAAAAATTGGAACAGGGTTTATTTTCAATTTGCTTTATTGTTCCCAAGAAGGACGGAGCTTACAGACCGGTCTGGATTTGAAAACTTTCAACACGTTTCTCAGGGTTCCTTTTTGCAAAATGGAAACCATTCGTACTATCCTTCTTCTTGTTCAACAGGGACAATACATGTCCTCTGTAGATCTGCTTATCTTCATATCCCTATCCATAGGGATCATCATCAATTCCTAAGGTTTGTTTTTCTGTACAAACATTTTTCAGTTTGTTGCTCTTCCGTTTGGTTTGGCTACTGCTCCCAGAATGTTTAAAAAGATTCTGGAGACTCTTTAATCAGTGATAAGAGCTCAAGGTGTGTCAGTGGTTCCTTACCTGGACGATATCTTGGTACAGACTCAATCTATACATTTAGCAGTAGCTCATATCAACAAACTTTTTTGTTGTTTTTTTCAAGACCATGGTTAGAAAATTAACTTTCCGAGAAATTTTCTCTCCCCTCAATCCAGGATTACTTTTCTGGGTGTAATAATAGACAAAACAGAGTAGGAGGGAGTTACTCTCAGCTTGTGTAAATCTTAAGTTGCTTCCTTTTCTCCTGTAGCTCTTTGTATGGAAGTCTTAGGTCTGATGATAGCAGCCTCCAATTCAATTCCATTTGCTTGGTTTTCCATGAGGCCTCTGCAGCTTTGTATGCTTCATCAGTGGTGCAGGGATTACACTCAATTTGCCCAAAAGATTATTTTCTATGCTAAAAAATGACAATCCCTTTCCTGGTGGATCAATCATCAGTCCATTGTTCAGAGGGCATCCTTTGTCCCCCCAAATTGGACTGTGATCTCATCAGCTGCAAGTCTTTCAGGTTGGGGTACAGTCTGGGGGTCCCAGAGAACACAGGGAGTTTGGGTACTTCAGCTTTTTGGTTTGAGGCTCTAGAAGAGTCTCTTAAGGTTGAGACTCTATTACATGACATTCTAGATAGAATTAAGGCTCTTAAGCTAGCTAGTTTTTTTATTACTGATGCCGCTTTTCAAATTACTAAATTAGCGGCAAAAAATGCAGGATTTGCTATTTTATCACGTAGAGCATTGTGGCTCAAATCTTGGTCTGCTGATGTGTCATCAAAACATAAGCTTTTAGCTATTCCCTTTAAAGGTAAGACCCTTTTTTGAGCCAGAATTGAAGGAGATCATTTCTGATATTACAGAAGGTAAGGGCCATGCCCTACCTCAGGATAGGTCAGTTAAAATGAGGGGTAAACAGAATAATTTTCGTTTCTTTTGGAACTTTAAAGGAGGACCCCCGCTTCTTCTTCTTCTACAAAGCAGCATGAAGGGGTGGCCCCCGATCCGGGACCGGATCTAGTAGGGGGCAGACTTTCTTTCTTTGCTCAGGCTTGGGCAAGAGATGTTCAGGATTCCTGGGCACTAGAAATAGTGACCCACGGTTATCAATTGGAATCCAAGGATTTTCTCCCAAGAGGGAGATTTCATCTTTCAAAATAATCTGCAAACCAGATAAAGAGAGAGGCGTTCTTACGCTGTGTAAAAGACCTTTTTACTATGGGAGTAATCTGTCCTGTTCCAAAATTGGAACAAGGACAGGGGTTTTACTCAAACCTATTTGTAGTCCCCAAAAAAGAGGGAACGTTCAGACCCATTTTGGACCTCAAGTGTCTAAACAAATTTCTAAGAGTTCCATCATTCAAGATGGAGACAATTCGAAAGATTTTGCCAATGATCCAGGAGGGTCAATATATGACTACCGTGGATTTGAAGGATGCTTACCTTCATATTCCAATCCACAAAGATCATCATCGATTTCTAAAGTTTGCCTTCTTGGACAAACATTATCAGTTCGTGGCTCTTCCTTTTGGGTTGGCCACAGCACCCAGAATCTTCACAAAGGGTCTCTTTTGGTGGTTCTACAGCCGCAAGGGATAGCGGTGGCGCCTTATAAGGATGATATTCTGATTCAGGCGTCAACATATCATCTGACAAAATCTCACACGGACACAGTGTTGTCTTTTTTGAGAACTCACGGCTGGAAAGTGAACATAGAGAAGAGTTCACTTGTTCCACAGACAAGGGTTCCTTTCTTGGGAACTCTGATAGACTCGGTAGTCATGAAATTATTTCTGACGGAGGTCAGAAAATCGAAGATTTTGAATGCTTGCCAAGCACTTCTGTCCATTCCTCGGCCATCAGTGGCTCAGTGTATGGAGGTAATCGGATTAATGGTAGCGGCAATGGACATTGTTCCATTTGCTCGCTTTCATCTCAGATCACTGCAACTGTGCATGCTCGGTCAGTGGAATGGGGATTATGCGGATTTATCTCCAAAGATAATTCTGGATCAAGAGACCAGAAACTCTCTTCTATGGTGGTTGTCGCCAGATCATCTGTCCCAGGGGACTTGTTTCCGCAGACCCTTGTGGGTGATAGTGACAACAGATGCCAGCCTTCTGGGCTGGGGTGCAGTTTGGAACTCCCTGAAGGCTCAGGGTGTTTGGACTCAGGTGGAGTCTCTACTTCCAATCAATATTCTGGAACTGAGAGCAATATTCAATGCGCTTCAGGCGTGGCCTCAGTTGGCTTCGGCCAAATTCATCAGATTGCAGTCGGACAGCATAACGACTGTGGCATATGTCAATCATCATGGGGGAACGAGGAGTTCCTTAGCGATGATAGAAGTATCCAAGATAATCAGTTGGGCAGAGGCCCACTCTTGTCATCTGTCAGCGATCTACATCCGAGGGGTAGAGAACTGGGAAGCAGATTTTCTAAGTCGACAGACTTTTCATCCGGGGGAGTGGGAACTTCACCAGGAGGTATTTGCCTCATTGATTCTCAGATGGGGCAGACCGGAATTGGATTTGATGGCATCTCGTCAGAATGCCAAGCTTCCAAGATACGGATCCCGGTCAAGGGATCCTCAGGCCGAACTAATAGATGCCTTGGCAGTACCTTGGTTGTTCAGCCTAGCTTATGTGTTTCCGCCGTTTCCTCTTCTCCCATGCGTGATTGCTCGAATCAAACAGGAGAGAGCTTCAGTTATCCTGATGGTGCCTGCGTGGCCACGCAGGACTTGGTATGCAGATCTAGTGGACATGTCCTCTCCGCCACCGTGGAAACTTTCGTTGAGAAAGGACCTTCTTATTCAAGGTCCTTTCCAACATCCAAATCTAATTTCTCTGCAACTGACTGCGTGGAAATTGAACGCTTGATTTTATCGAAGCGAGGATTCTCTGATTCAGTTATCAATACTTTGATACAGGCTAGAAAAGCCTGTCACTAGTAAGATCTATCATAAGATATGGCGTAAATATCTTTATTGGTGTGAATCCAAGGGTTACTCATGGAGTAAAGTTAGGATTCCGAGGATTTTGTCTTTTCTCCAAGAAGGATTGGAGAAAGGGTTGTCAGCAAGTTCCTTAAAGGGACAAATTTCAGCTTTGTCAATTCTGTTTCACAAACGTTTGGCAAATGTATCAGATGTTCAGTCTTTTTGTCAGGCTCTATCTAGAATTAAGCCTGTATTTAGATCTATTACTCCTCCCTGGAGTTTGAATTTAATTCTTCGAGTTCTGCAAGGGGTTCCATTTGTACCTATGCATTCCATAGATATTAAACTATTATGTTGGAAAGTTCTGTTTTTGGTTGCTATTTCTTCTGCTCGAAGAGTTTCTGAGCTTTCAGCATTACAGTGTGATTCGCCTTATCTCATATTTCATTCTGATAAGGTGGTTTAACGTACCAAACCTGGGTTCCTTCCTAAGGTTGTTTCGAATAAGAATATTAATCAGGAAATTGTTGTTCCTTCCTTGTGTCCTAATCCTTCTTCTAAGAAGGAGCGTCTGTTACATAACTTGGACGTGGTCCGTGCCTTAAAGTTTTACTTACAGGCAACTAAGGATTTCTGTCAATCATCTTCATTATTCATTGTTTTTTTCTGGAAAGCGTAGGGGTCAGAAAGCTACGGCTACCTCTCTTTCTTTTTGGCTGAGAAGTATCATCCGCCTGGCATATGAGACTGCTGGACAGCAGCCTCCTGAAAGAATTATGGCTCATTCTACTAGGGCTGTGGCTTCCACATGGGCTTTTAAAAACGATGCATCTGTGGAACAGATTTGTAAGGCTGCGACTTGGTTGTCCCTTCACACTTTTTTCCAAATTTTACAAATTTTATACTTTTGCTTCTTCTGAGGCTATCTTTGGGAGAAAGGTTCTTCAAACAGTGGTGCCTTCCGTTTAGGTTCCTGTCTTGTCCCTCCCTTTCATCCGTGTCCTATTGCTTTGGTATTGGTTTCCCACAAGTAAGGATGAAATCCGTGGACTCGTCATATAACTAAATTTATGCTTACCTGATAAATTACTTTATTTTACGATATGACGAGTCCATGGCCCTCCCTGTTAGTTTAAGACAGGTTTATTTTATTTTTTGAAAACTTCAGTCACCTCTGCACCTTTTTAGCCTTTCCTTTTCTCTTCCTATAACCTTCGGCCGAATGACTGAGGGTGGAGGGGAAGGGGAGGGGCTATATATACAGCTCTGCTGTGGTGCTCTTTGCCACTTCCTGTTAGCAGGAGGTTAATATCCCACAAGTAAGGATGAAATCCGTGGACTCTTCATATCGTAAAAGAAAGTAATTTATCAGGTAAGCATAAATTTAGTTTTTCTTACCTGGGGTTTAGTCTTTTTTCAATTTTGACTACTTGTTTTAAATTGTGGGCTGTCAGACTCGCGGGTGCGCTAAATGCTTCACTTTATTGCGTCATTCTTGGGGCGAGATTTTTTTGTCGCAAAAAGGCATGTCCGTTGACGTTAGTTCGTCATTTCTGGCGTCGTAGTTGACGCAGGGGTTCACAGAGGGTTGCGTCGTTAGTGACGTGAGTGTGTCATTTCCGGACATGGTTGGCGCCAAAAAGAATTTCAGTTACGTTGTGCGTCATACTTGGCGCCAAACTTTTTTTCATTATTTATTGCCCCATTGCTTTTGCATTTTTCTATGTCAGAGGGCTATGCTATTTGCATTTTTTCCCATTCCTGTCATATAAGGAAATTGATAATTTTGCTTTATATGTTGTTTTTTTCTTTTACATTCTGCAAGATGTCTCAATCTGATCCTGCCTCAGAAGTATCTGCTGGAACTTTGCTGCCTGACATCGGTTCTACCAAAGCTAAGTGCATTTGTTGTAAAATTGTGGAGATTATATCTCCTAATGTCATTTGTATTAGTTGTCATGATAAACTTTTACATGCAGATAGAGTGTCCATCTGTAATAGTACATTGCCGGTTGCAGTTCCTTCAACTTCTTATGTACATGATATGCCTATGAATTTTAAAGTATTTGTTACTGATTCTATTCAGAAGGCTTTGTCTGCATTTCCACCTTCTAATAAGCGTAAAAGGTCTTTTAAAACTTCTCATTCAGTTGATGAAGTTTCAAATGACCGACAACATAATAAATTATTCACCTCTGATGAGGATCTACCTGATTCAGAAGATCCTTCCTCAGACATTGACACTGACAAATCTACTTATTTATTTAAAATAGAGTATATGCTTTCTTTGTTAAAAGAAGTGTTATATTATCAAAATTGATGTTAGATCCATGTCATACTCTGCAAGGGTGCAGGTTCAGGAGTAAGGAGCTGTTGTGCAGAGGTGTCAGGTTTTGGGGTTAATGTTGTGTTTTGTCTGCGTGAGTCTTTCCCTTTAGGCATAATTAAACAGGTACAACGTTTTAGGAAATAAAGGAGATGGTTTTATTTATAGGATAAAGCAATGTAGAGATATGCAATTAGATAAGACAAAGTCTATAGGTTGTAGTATAAGGCAGGAATACAGTTCTTTGTAATAACAGGCAGGAATGCAGAGCTTTGTAATAACAAACAGGATATTTGCATATGCTGTAGACTGGAACTGTGTAATAACACTCAGGAAAGCAGGGCTTTGTAATAACAAGCAGGAATGCAGGGCTTTGTAATAACAAACAGGATATTGCATATGCTGTAGACTGGAACTGTGTAATAACACTCAGGAAAGCAGGGCTTTGTAATAACAAGCAGGAATGCAGGGCTTTGTAATAACAAACAGGATATTTGCATATGCTGTAGACTGGAACTTTGTAGAAACAAACAGGATATTTGCATAAACTGCAATGTGGAACTTGGTAGAAACAAACAGGATATTTGCATAGACTGCAATTGGAACTTTGTAGAAACAAACAGGATATTTGCATAAACTGCAATTTGGAACTTTGTAGAAACAAACAGGATATTTGCATAAACTGCAATTGGAACTTTGCAGTATCAGAAAACAAGCAAGCAAAAGTACCTGAGTCAGTCCTTAGGAAAGAAAATTTTAGGCAAGCTCAATTGCCAGGAAAACAGTCCAAAAATGAAACACAGTGCCAAGGGATTATCCAGAAGAGTAGTCAGTAATTGTAGCAGAAATCAGGAACCAGGAAATCCAACAAATCTGTATTTCACATAGGATACAGGAGCAGAGAGTCTTTCAGAGTATCACTCTTAATGTGAAAGCACAGAATTGCAAACAAACCTCCCAGATAAAGCAGGCTGCTGATTAAATGATTTCTTTCAGCTGGCAAGCAGGTGGAGCCAGAGAGCCAAAGTTGCAGCAAACAGAAAAACCTAAGGGCAAATCTAAGGCTTCTAATCGTTTTTGTTCCTTTCTTCAAAATAAGGAACAAAAACCTAATCCTTCCCCCAAGGAATCTGTTTCCAATTGGAAGCCTTCCTCAAATTGGAATAAATCCAAGCCTTTCAAGAAACCAAAGTCAGCCCCTAAATCCGCATGAAGGTGCGGCCCTCATTCCAGCACAGCTGGTAGGGGGCAGATTAAGGTTTTTCAAGGATGTTTGGATAAATTCTGTCCAAAATCAATGGATTCAGAGCATTGTCTCTCAGGGGTATCGGATAGGATTAAGAGTAAGACCTCCTGTGAGAAGGTTTTTTCTCTTACGCATCCCAGTGAATCCAGTAAAGGCTCAGACTTTCCTGAAGTGTGTTTCAGATCTGGAGGTTTCAGGGGTAACCATTCCAGTTCCTTTTCAGGAACAAGGCCTGGAGTTTTATTCAAATCTATTCATTGTCCCAAAGAAAGAAAATTCATTCAGACCAGTTCTGGATCTGAAAATTTTGAATCCTTATGTAAGAGTACCAACTTTCAAGATGGTGACTATAAGGACTATTTTGCCTTTTGTTCAGCAAGGACATTATATGTCTACAATAGACTTGCAGGATGCTTACCTTCAGATTCCGATTCATCCAGAACATTATCAGTTTCTGAGATTCTCTTTTCTAGACAAGCATTACCAATTTGTTGCTCTTCCATTTGGCCTAGCAACAGCTCCAAAAATCTTTTCAAAGGTTCTGGGTGCCCTACTCTCTGTAATCAGAGAACAGGGTATTGCGGTGTTTCCTTATTTGGACGATATCTTGGTACTAGCTCAGTCTTTATGTTCTGTGTTGTTTCTTTGAAAACATGGTTGGAGGATCAATTTACCAAAAAGCTTTTTGATTTCTCAGACAAGGGTCGCCTTTTTAGGTTTCCAGATAGAAACAGAGTCATGGACACTGAATCTAACAGACAAGAGACGTTTGAAATTGGTTGCAGCATGTTGGCACCTTCAGTCTCAGTCATTCCCTTCAGTGGCTATGTGCATGGAAGTTTTAGGCCTCATGACTGCAGCATCGGACGCGATTCCTTTTGCTCGCTTTCACATGAGACCTCTCCAGCTTTGCATGCTGAATCAATGGTGCCGGGATTATACAAAGATATCACAATTAATATCCTTAAATCCCAATGTTCGACACTCTCTGACGTGGTGGTTAAATCACCAGCGTTTAGTTCAAGGGGCCTCTTTTGTTTGGCCAACCTGGACTGTGATCACAACAGATGCAAGTCTTTCAGGTTGGGGAGCTGTCTGGGGATCTCTGACAGCACAAGGGGTTTGGAAATCTCAAGAGGCGAGATTACCAATCAATATTTTAGAACTCCGTGCAATTCTCAGAGCTCTTCAGTTTTGGCCTCTGTTGAAGAGAGAACCGTTCATTTGTTTTCAGACAGACAATATCACAACGGTGGCATATGTCAATCATCAGGGTGGGACTCACAGTCCCCTAGCTATGAAAGAAGTATCTCGGATACTTGTTTGGGCGGAATCCAGCTCTTGTCTAATTTCTGCGGTTCATATCCCAGGTGTAGACAATTGGGAGGCGGATTTTCTCAGCCGTCAGACTTTACACCCAGGGGAGTGGTCTCTCCATCCGGATGTTTTCTCAGATTGTTCAGATGTGGGGTCTTCCAGAAATAGATCTGATGGCTTCTCATCTAAACAAGAAACTTCCCAGATACCTGTCCAGGTCCAGGGATTTTCAGGCGGAAGCAGTGGATGCGCTGACACTTCCTTGGTGTTATCAACCTGCTTATATCTTCCCGCCTCTAGTTCTTCTTCCGAGAGTGATCTCCAAGATCATCATGGAACAATCATTTGTGTTGCTGGTGGCTCCAGCATAGCCCCACAGGTTTTGGTATGCGGATCTTGTTCGGATGTCCAGTTGCCAACCTTGGCCACTTCCGTTAAGGCCAGACCTACTGTCTCAAGATCCGTTTTTCAATCAGGATCTCAAATCATTAAATTTGAAGGTATGGAAATTGAACGCTTAGTATTAAGTCATAGAGGTTTCTCTGACTCAGTAATTAATACTAAGTTACAAGCTCGTAAATCTGTCTCTAGGAAGATTTATTATCGAGTTTGGAAGACTTACAATTCATGGTGTTCTCATAAATTCTCTTGGCATTCTTTTAGAATTCCTAGAATTCTACATTTTCTCCAGGATGGTTTGGATAGGGGTTTGTCTGCAAGTTCTTTGAAGGGACAAATATCTGCTCTTTCTGTTTTATTTCACAGAAAGATTGCTAATCTTCCTGATATTCATTGTTTTGTACAGGCTTTAAATCGTATTAAGCCTGTCATTAAATCAATTTCTCCTCCTTGGAGTCTTAATTTGGTTTTGAAGGAGTTACAGGCTCCTCCTTTTGAGCCTATGCATTCTTTGGATATTAAACTACTTTCTTGGAAAGTGTTGTTTCTTTTGGCTATCTCTTCTGCTAGAAGAGTTTCTGAGCTATCTGCTCTTTCTTGTGAATCTCCTTTTCTGATTTTTCATCCGGATAAGGCAGTTTTGCGGACTTCATTTGAATTTTTACCTAAGGTTGTGAATTCTAACAACATTAGTAGAGAAATTGTTGTCCCTTCCTTGTGTCCTAATCCTAAGAATCCTTTGGAAAGATCCTTACATTCTTTGGATGTGGTAAGAGCTTTGAAATATTATGTTGAAGCTACTAAAGATTTCAGGAAGACTTCTAGTCTATTTGTTATATTTTCTGGTCCTAGGAAAGATCAGAAGGCTTCTGCTATTTCTTTGGCCTCTTGGTTAAAACTTTTGATTCATCAAGCTTATTTGGAGTCGGGTTAAGCCCCGCCTCAGAGAATTACAGCTCATTCTACTAGGTCAGTCTCCACTTTGTGGGCTTTTAAGAATGAAGCTTCAGTTGATCAGATTTGCAAAGCAGCGACTTGGTCCTCTTTGCATACATTTACTAAATTCTACCGTTTTGATGTATTTGCTTCTTCTGAAGCAGTTTTTGGTAGAAAAGTTCTTCAGGCAGCTGTTTCCGTTTGATTCTTCTGCTGCTGTTTTAAGTTTTTCTTTTCTTTATAAGAATAACTTATATTTGGGTTGTGGATTATTTTTTCAGCATTTGGCTGTTGTTCATTCTTTATCCCTCCTTCTCTAGTGACTCTTGCGTGGAGTTCCACATTTTGGGTATTTGATATCCCATACGTCACTAGCTCATGGACTCTTGCCAATTACATGAAAGAAAACATAATTTATGTAAGAACTTACCTAATAAATTAATTTCTTTCATATTGGCAAGAGTCCATGAGGCCCACCCTTTTTATGGTGGTTATGATATTTTGTATAAAGCACAATTATTCCAAATTCCTTTCTTGATGCTTTTTACTCCTTTCTTTATCACCCCACTACTTGGCTATTTGTTAAACTGAATTGTGGGTGTGGTGAGGGGTGTATTTATAGGCATTTTGAGGTTTGGGAAACTTTGCCCCTCCTGGTAGGAATGTATATCCCATACGTCACTAGCTCATGGACTCTTGCCAATATGAAAGAAATGAATTTATCAGGTAAGTTCTTACATAAATTATGTTTTATATACCTTTAAAGGGACATTCCGACCAAAATAGAAATGCACATTAATGAATTATATCTTTGAATGTAAACATATTTGCAATATACATGTATTTGCAAAAATGCTTCTAGTAAAAGTTATCACTGTTTTAGTGTAAATGTTTGTCTTTGCACGTGCATGTAAGGCATAGCTAGATATTGTTAGTGCAGCAGCATTTTAAATACTGCAGCTGCTCAGAGCACCAGTGTGGTTTGTATCATGTCAGCAATGAACAAATTGAGTAATTACCAGATAGTACGAGCACCTTAGGCTCTCTGAACAAGTGCTGTGTTTAAAGGGACACTAAACCTAATTTTTTTCCCCCGTGATTCAGATAGAGCAGGCAATTTTAAGCAACTTTCTAATTTACTCCTATTATCATTTTTTCTTCATTCTCTTGGTATCTTTATTTGAAATGAAAGAATGTAAGTTTAGATGCCGGACCATTTATGGTGAACAACCTGGGTTGTTCTTGCTGATTGGTGGATAGATTCACCCACCAATAAACAAGTGCTGTCCATGTACTGAACCAGAAAATAGCTTAGATGCCTCCTTTTTCAAATAAAGATAGCAAGAGAACGAAGAAAATTGATAATAGGAGTAAATTAGAAAGTTGCTTAAAATTACATGCTCTATCTGAAACATGAAAGAAAACATTTGGGTTCAGTCTCCCTTTAAGATGCTGGTGCACGGTGCATACTTAAATACACTTTTAAAATAACTATAGCTTTTATTAGAAGCATTTTTGCTAATACATGTATATTACAAAAATGCTTCTATTGAAAACTGAAATGTTCTCATGTGGATTCCAATTTTGTGGAGTGTCCCCTTAAAAAAGTATTTTAAATGAAAAACTCTATCAGTGTAGGTGTGATGGCATAATTTAAAGTGTTACCTCTTCCTCTTGGTTTCCTTAGATGAAACCTGGTCCCTTTTCATATGAGCATACTGAGATAGGCTCAGGAGTAAAGCATGTGACTTGAGTACTATGTGGCATCAATGTGCGTCAATTATATGCAAGTATCCTGTAGAGGGAGCCTTAGCTGCAATAGACAGTGCTGACTGATAGGGAAACACACAAACGGGTCTGCCTTCACTTACTACCGTGTGTACACAGATTGTATGTTTTCTATCCAAAATAGATTGTCTCAGTTTGTGCTCAGTCTTCATTATTAACCTTTTAAGGCCGTTATGGCGTTCTAATCCGTCCTAACTGTGCCGGGCTTTAGCGCCGTTAGTACGGAATAGAACGTCCTAGCCGTTTGGCTGTCCTGAAGCCAACAGCACTTCCTGGATGTGATTGCGATCTGGAGGGCGTGCCTAGCATCATAGGGACACCCCCCTGACCCAATCCCATGATTGAAATCTCTCAATCGTGTGCATGATCGTGGGATTTTAATTTGTTTACATCGGAACGTTGTTACGATGTAGACAAAGTAACCCGGTCATCAAAGGGTTAAAAGTGCTTCTAGCTATACAACTGTTATGTTAAAAGCTTAAAGGGACACTGAACCCAAATTTTTTCTTTCATGATTCAGTTAGAGCATGCAATTTTAAGCAACTTTCTAATTTACTCCTATTATTAATTTTTCTTCATTCTCTTGCTTTCTTTATTTGAAAAAGAAGGCATCTAAGCTATTTTTTGGTTCAGACCATGGAAAGCACTTGTTTATTGGTGGGTGAATTTATCCACCAATCAGCAAGAACAACCCAGTTTGTTCACCAAAAATGGGCCGGCATCAAAACTTACATTCTTGCATTTCAAATAAAGATAACAAGAGAATGAAGAACATTTGATAATAGGAGTCAATTAGAAAGTTGCTTAAAATTACATGCTCTATCTGAATCACAAAAGAAAAAAAATGGGTTCAGTGTCCCTTTAATTTTCCAGGTTTTTTTTTCCACATAGTGGCTGAATCTACTCTACTATAAACATGTTTGTTTCCTTTTAACCAAGGAGACAAACAGAAAGATGTAAATTTGCTAACAGAAGTAAACTATTTTTTTTTTGTACACTCTCAAAGTTTAATTTTAGCTTCCAGGTCACTGAAAAGGTTGAGTAAGAAAAATGTAATATATGCAATAAATTAGCTTTTCAGTTTTTTCTTTTCTTTAGTGTGATGTATTTGTTCAATCCATTGCAGTATTAAACAGTCCTAGACACCACTGAGATATTTATCTCTTTCTATTTATCTGCCAGGTCACGCTTTCCCTTACCAGGTAGTTACTAGTCTCTCCCCTTCCTTCCTGGGGGAGGGGGTGTCTCTCTTCCTCTGGGCTGTACGTGTGTCTGTAACTGGTTACTCTGTTCTCTCTGCGTTTGACAGAGAGAAGGCTGTTGTGATTTTTCTTTGTGTTCAAGATGACAGTTACTCTGGACTTTGAAGAATGTCTTACAGACTCTCCTCGTACAAGGTGAGACTACATAGCAATAACATTAGAGGGGTTGGGCAATCAACATCTGTGGGTATTTTATAGAGATAAGTTTAAACTGCAATTTTAAGCAGATATAGCTCAGCTTTTTAAACTTCTCTCTATAAGTGCAGTGCTCTTGAAAGAAAACCAGTGAAGAAGTGTTACTTTTCTTGTACAAAAGTACTTTGGGCAGTAATCTTGGTTCTGGCAATAGTAGGGTTAACAATCAGCACTGCAGGATGTTGTAGAAAAGGGGATTTGATTAATTGAGCATTGCTTTTTTGTATGGTGTGTGATTGAAACGAGTCCGACACAATAAAATGTTGGGAAACAAGAGAAAAAAAAAGCTGTGCTGTTAACAATGCTGCAATACCCTGTAGTATTGTAAAACAGAGTATTCATTTAAGGAGAGATGAATTGTGAGTCATTTTAAACAGCGCTGAAAAATGTTGCAAAAGCTCTGGTATTAGGAACCAATAAAACAGCTCAGTATAAACTCGCACAAAGGCACAGATAATGGGTAGGGCTTTGGGGTGTTGGTCAGAATATTGTGGTGTTTGCTTAAAGGGACAGGTCAACATTGAAATGTGTATGGGTGCATTTCAATTTGAAATAGACGTTTCTTTTTTTGCAGTATACTTCCATTAGCGAAAATGTGTCTAGTAGTTATTAGTGGTTGCTGTGACATATGCTTTGACAGCTTGAGCACCAGTATTTTCAAACAACTCTCAGAGAGTCAGCAGTGGCTTGTATGTCACAAATGATGTCTTCACAGATGCAATACACACCACTCCAGCTGTCATAGCAGGCATAAGGTTTGAATACAGGTGCACGGCCCTCACAGGATATGTGAGTAGGCCACTGAAGAAACAGTAATAACCTTTACTAAAAGCATTTTTTGCTAATGGAAGTGTACTGCAAAAAAAAGCCTCTCTTACAAATTAAAATGCATCCATGCACTTTCCAATTTTGACCTTCCTATCCCTTTAAGACAGCAATGCTTTATAGGAGTCCAGCGATAAAAGTGATGCTGAACTCTTTTCTATGAATTTTAAGCACTTTTGCTTCAGATGCCTGGCTCTTTTCATGTCACCACTGTAAGCCAGGAAATGAGGGGGTGGGGAAAGGAAACCACTAGATTGCTGCATGTGACATATGTGTGATTACATATACGTATGTAAGTATGTTTTTAAACAAATGCAAACACACTATTATGTATCTGCTTGTAGAACACTAGATTTCTTCTTTAGATAAATATTAAAAGTCACAATAAATACCTCATAATATTTGTTCATTCCTTGATGCTAAGATTTGTGCTTTTTCTGAACAATATCTAGTTTTTAGATCTATTTCAGATTTGAGGCCTTTCAGTAAAAAAAGTAAATAATAATTACAAAACTAAAAAAGGCATCACTAGAATCATTTTGGCTTTGTGACAATGCCAGTGCTTTTAGTACAAACACAACACAGAGCAATGAGTTTTTAGTAGGTAGCGAAACTTACGTATTGTCCTTTTCCACCCTTCACGCATATCCCAGTGACCTATGCACCATTTAAGCCTCATCCATCAACCAACATCTCTTCTAATAAATGTGGGGTTGAATTGTTAAATTTATTTTTTTGGTGCAAAAATATATGTCCAAGGGGGGTAAGTTATGGTCAAACATTTGACTTTTACTGCTGTCACCAGCATAATTCCCTACCCTGAACATTGTGATGGATCAGTTGTACTAAATACAAGTACCGTTCATACATCTTGGTTATAACTTATAGGTTCAAAACCAGCAGTAAAATGCAGATCTTTTAATGTAATAATAGCTGTTATCAGCTGGTGATTATTAGGTCTATGCTTAACCATATGCATAAATTACTTTGTATCCCTTTTGAGAAGAAACCTTATATAAATAATACAACACAGTGATGCCCAAGTGTTCTGTATACTTATCTTACTTAAAGTGAAGGTAAAGTTACAGCGTTCATTTTGCAGTATTGGATTTTTAAGCATATGAAATACAGAGTCGCTAAGTTATTTTTTTTGAAAATATTAATTATTTATATAATATCGGGCTTTGTTTTTTCCCTACCGTTCTGTTTGAAACTCCTCCCATTAGCCATTTCCTGAGTTTTGATATTGTGATGTATAGAGCGGTCCCACCCGCTCTATACGTGTCTACAAGGCTCGTGCACGGCGAGTATACAAACTGCGCATGCGCATCAACTCGCTGATGCTCAACAATGCGCATGCGGTAATCTCGTCCTGTGTGTTTTACAACTCAGTTTGTATTAACCATGCGCAAAGCGGGGCCGCGCTCGCCTTGTCAGTGTGATAAAAAAAAACTAACACATGCGCATATTGTCCAAGACCATGCTGACGTCAAATGACGGCCGCCTAACGGCCAGAAAGTCAATTGGCTGGTGAAAAAACGTGACCAGCATGTAGAAAAAAAAGAAAAATAACGGGCTGATTTATGAGATAGCGAGCTGCAAAATAAAAACGGAGATAACAAAGGATCAAAGTAAAAATATAAATTTTAATGAATGAAAGTGCCATTTATTTGTATTGATATGTATAGGATTTCATTCAAAACAATCGAACTTTACCTTCACTTTAAAGGGACACCAAACCCAAAATTTTTCTTTCATGATTCAGATAGAGCATACGATTTTAAGCTACTTTCTCATTTACTCCTATTATCAATTTTTCTTTGTTCTCTTGATATCTTTATTTAAAAAGCAGGAATGTGATGCATAGGAGCCGGCCCATGTTTGGTTGAGAACCTGGGTTATGCTTGCTTATTGGTGGGTAAATGTAAGCCTCCAATAAGCAAGCGCTATTCATGGTGCTGAACCTAAAACAGGCTGGCTTCCTGTTTTTAAATAAAGATAGCAAGAGAATGAGGAAAAATTGATAATAGAAGTAAATTAGAAAGTTGGTTAAAATTTCATGCTCTTTCTCAATAATGAAAGAAAAAAATTGGGTTCAGTGTCCCTTTAACCCAAGAGAAACTGCCATTAAAAACTGCTTAACGTTTAATTCTAACTTGATGAAAATGTATTTTTGTGCATAACACATATTGGTGTATTAAAGGGACATACCATTCTATGTTGTTGTTATCAGGTAGAGCAAACAATTTTGAACAGTTTTCCAATTCATTACTAGGAGCTAGCTAAATACATTGGATAAGCCAATGACAAGAGGCATATATGTGCAGCCACCAATCAGCAGCTAGCTTCCTGTTGTGCCTGTCTGTACCTTAAGCCTACCTAGGTACTAGGTATGCTTTTCAACAAAAATACCAAAAGAACAAAGCAAATTTGAAAGTAGAGCTAAACTGGAAATTTGTTTAAAATTGTATGCTCAGAAAAGTTTAATTTTGACTTTACTGTCTTTTTAAAGCTATTGGGATAGCTCTTCCAGTACTCATCAAAGTACAAGGAGAAGCCTCCATAAGCTCATTAAAAAAACATCCTTTATTTAGCGCAGAGACACCAATGGGAAAAAAATAACATTTGAAGAAATCCTCTTTTAGATACAATAAGGCTTACTGAAAGTGAAGGTAAAGTTACATGCCTCACTATCCTCAGTTAAATAGTTCATGTAAAATCAATAGTAGTTTCATTCATGATTTTTTACAAAGTTCGTTCTAAATACATTTTTAACCGCAATGAAATATAATTTTTGACAACTTGCAACTCAACCCGTTTTTTATTTTTTATTTTACATCCTGATCACGTTGTGTGATCTTCCAATTGACTTTCTGGCCGTTAGGCGGCCGGGCAGCTACGTCATTAGCCTATTGATTGATTTGCGCATACGTGAAATATTTTTATGACCTAATTTTTTTTGCTTGCGCGTTCCAGATTCGTGCATGCGCATGCGCAAAACTCCTAACCAGACAAAGTTACCCCTTCTCATGGACAAAACGATTGACAACACAATAATGCCATCAATCGCTCCATCCATTAACAAAAACATCTATTTCTGTCTGACCAAGAACTCCCAGCACGATGAAACCGCAATGAAAAGCTGAATTGCCATCACGCGTTCCCGATTCGCGCATGCGCAAAACTCCCAACTAGACAAAGTTACCCCTTCTCATGGACAAAATGATTGACAACACAATAATGCCATCAATCGCTCCATCCATGAACAAAAACATCTCTATCTGTCTGGCCGAGAACTCCCAGCACGATGAAACTGCAATGAACAGCTGAATTGCCATTGGAGCTTGTGAACGCGCATTGCAGCTATGTATAGAGTGGTTGGGACCGCTCTATACATAAACTCACTGAAAGATAGGAAGTGGAAGATGGGCGGAGCGTGATAGATAACGGTAGGAATTATAAAACTAAGAACAAAACTGATAATAATATTTTTTTTAAATAAAATAATATAGCAATCTGGATATGTTAATGACATACAATGCTTGGATGTGTTGTAAAGCCAGCAGATTTACCTTCACTTGAAGTAAACGGTTTCTATAGTTATTAAAGTGAATGTAAACTTTGATGCTAAAGTGCCCGGTTTTTAAACATTCGATTCAAAACAGGGGCACTTTAATTCATCAAAATTTACATTTCACTCGTTGTGAAGAAATATTTACCTTTTAATCTTGACAGCAGATCCAGCTTCCTCCACCCGTCGCAAAGCCTCTTCCTGGGTCTAAAATGAGCAATCCGGCTTCCTCCAATCACGGCATTGAATCAGACACTGATTCCCCCGGGGGGGGGGGGGGGGAGCCGTGATTGGAGGATGACCGATCCATCATTTCTGACGTCAGAAATGACTTGCGACGACCGGAGGAAGCTGGAGCTGCTGTCAAGTTTAAAAGGTAAGGTTTTTTTTTCACAACACAAGTGAAATGTAAATTTTGATGAATTAAAGTGCCCCTGTTTTTAATCAAATTTTTAAAAGCCGGGCACTTTAGCATCAAAATTTACATTCACTTTAAAGGAATAATTTTTTTATAAAAAGGGACAGTCTAGGCAAAATTAAACTTTCATGATTCAGATAGGGCATGTAATTTTAAACAACTTTCCAATTTACTGTTGTCCATCAAATGTGTTTTGTTATTGGTATTCTTTGTTGAAACTTAGGTAGGGTCATATGCTAATTGCAAAGCCCTTGAAGGCCGTCTCTTATCTCAATGCATTTGACAGTTTTCACAGCTAGAGGGTGTTAGTTCATGTGTGCCATAACATTGTGCTCACGCCCGTGGAGTCACTTATGAGAGGGCACCGACTGGCTAAAATGCAAGTCTGTCAAAAGAACTGAAATAAGGGGGGCAGTCTGCAGAGGCTTAGATACAAGGTAATCACAGAGATAAAAAGTGTATTAATATAACTGTGTTGGTTATGAAAAACTTGCAAATGGGTAATAAAGGGATTATCTATTTTTCTAAACATTAAAAATTCTAGAGTAGACTGTCCCTTTAAACAAAGTTAGGAATAGCTGGGAGTGTTGATTATGTTACTAATAAACACACAGAATTTATTAAATGTTATTCAAGAAAAGTACATTGGTGAAAATCTCCTGCATAGATATTTCAATCCCCTCTCTTTCTATGTGCGTCTCTCTCTTTGCCCCTCTTTTTGAAACTTCCTCTGTCTCTCGCTTTATGTGCGTGCGTCTCTCTCACTCTGTCTCTCCCCCTCTCTTTATGTGCAGGTGTCCCTCTATTTGTCTCTTACTGAAACTGTCTCTCTCTCAATATGTGCATGTGTCTCTCTGTCTCTCTTTCTGAAACTGTCTCTGTCTCTCTCTCAATATGTGCATGTCTCTCTCTGTCTCTCTTTCTGAAACTGTCTCTGTCTCTCTCTCAATATGTGCATGTCTCTCTCTGTCTCTCTTTCTGAAACGGTCTCTGTCTCTCTCTCAATATGTGCATGTGTCTCTCTCTTTGTCTCTCTTTTTTGACACTGTCTCTCTCAATATGTGCATGTGTCTCTCTCTTTGTCTCTCTTTCTGAAACTGTCTCTCTTTGTGTAGGTGTCTCTCTCTTTGTCTCTTTCTGAAACGGCCTCTATCTCTCTCTCTTTATGTGCATGTGTCTCTCTCTTTGTCTCTTTCTGAAACTGTCTCTGTCTCTCTAAATATGTGCATGTGTCTCTCTCTTTGTCTCTCTTTCTGAAACTGTCTCTGTCTCTCTCAATATGTGCATGTGTCTCTCTCTTTGTCTCTTTCTGAAACTGTCTCTGTCTCTCTCAATATGTGCATGTGTCTCTCTCTTTGTCTCTCTTTCTGAAACTGTCTCTGTCTCTCTCAATATGTGCATGTGTCTCTTTGTCTCTCTTTCTGAAACTGTCTCTCTCAATATGTGCATGTGTCTCTTTGTCTCTCTTTCTGAAACTGTCTCTGTCTCTCTCAATATGTGCATGTGTCTCTCTCTTTGTCTCTCTTTCTGAAACTGTCTCTGTCTCTCAATATGTGCATGTGTCTCTCTCTTTGTCTCTCTTTTTGAAACTGTCTATCTCTCTCATATGTGCATGTGTCTCTCTCTTTGTCTCTCTTTCTGAAACTGTCTCTGTCTCAATATGTGCATGTGTCTCTTTCTTTCTGAAACGACCTCTATCTCTCTCTCTTTATGTGCATGTGTTTCTCTCTTTGTCTCTCTTTCTGAAACTGTCTCTGTGTGTGTGTGTCTCTCTCTCTCTCTCTCTCAATATGTGCATGTGTCTCTCTCTTTGTCTCTTTTTCTGAAACTGTCTCTGTGTGTGTCTCTCTCTCTCTCTCAATATGTGCATGTGTCTCTCTCTTTGTCTCTTTTTCTGAAACTGTCTCTCTCTCTCTCTCTCTTTGTCTCTCTTTCTGAAACTCTGTCTCTTTCTCAATATGTGCATGTGTCTCTCTCTTTGTCTCTTTTTCTGAAACTGTCTGTCTCTTTCTCAATATGTGCATGTGTCTCTCTCTTTGTCTCTCTTTCTGAAACTGTCTGTCTCTTTCTCAATATGTGCATGTGTCTCTCTCTTTGTCTCTCTTTCTGAAACTGTCTGTCTCTTTCTCAATATGTGCATGTGTCTCTCTCTTTGTCTCTCTTTATGAAACTGTCTCTCTCAACATGTGCATGTGTCTCTCTCTTTGTCTTTCTTTCTAAAACTGTCTGTCTCTTTCTCAATATGTGCATGTGTCTCTTTGTCTCTTTCTGAAACTGTCTCTCTCTCAATATGTACAGGTGTCCCTCTCTTTCTGCCTCTCTTTCTGAAACGGTCTCTGTCTCAATATGTGCATGTGTCTCTCTTTGTCTCTCTTTCTGAAACTCTCTCTCTCGCTCTCTCAATATGCGCATGTCTCTCTTTGTCTCTCTTTCTGAAACTGTCTCTCTCTTTATGTGCAGGTGTCTCTCTCTTTGTCTCTCTTTTTTAAACTGTCTCTGTCTCTCTCTTTATGTGCATGTGTCTCTCTCTCGCTGTCTCTCTCCCTCTCTTTATGCGCGTGCGTCTCTCTCTCTTGCTTCTACAGACTCGGCTAGTGCCACAGCCTATTTCAGACAACCATTGACACTTCCATTAGAGCGGGGACTGGTGACCTTTTATACTTTGTGGTAACCTTATTGCACTTTTCATATTCATATGACAGCCCTGATGTTCAGGGGCTGTGGGCCCTCAAGAGGTGCACTGATGTGATACTGTAATATTACAATAAAACAAAATGAGCTATGAGGTGTAATATATTTAGCTAAAAACTCAAGTTAATAAAGATAAATGTTCACAGTAAAGTACCAGGAGCCATTTGTGATGTTTTTACTATCAGATCTAATGGATGTGATGCCCCTAATGCCTGCTGCTATTTCTGTTATTTGTAGCCATCTGACATTTAGTGGGTGCTATCTGGGATTCTGCAGGTTAAAGGGGAATGAAACCCAAAAAATGTCTTTCATGATTCAGATAGGTCAAACACTTTTAAACAACTTACCAATGTGCTTCTTTTATCAAATTTGCTTCATTCCCTTGGTATCCTTTGTTGACGGAAATGCAATGCACTACTGGAAGCTAACTCAACATACTGACTGAGCCAATGAGAGGTGGCAAATGTGTGCAGCAACCAATCAGCAGCTAGCTCCTAGCAATGCATTGCTGCTCCAGAGCTTACCTATATATTCTATTCAACAATGGATACCAAAAGAATGAAGCAAATACGATAATATAAGTACATAGGAAACTTGTTTAAAAGTACATGTTCTAGCTGAACAATAAATGTTTAATTTCTTTCATGTAATTAGCAAGAGTCCATGAGCTAGTGACGTATGGGATATACATTCCTACCAGGAGGGGCAAAGTTTCCCAAACCTCAAAATGCCTATAAATACACCCCTCACCACACCCACAATTCAGTTTTACAAACTTTGCCTCCTATGGAGGTGGTGAAGTAAGTTTGTGCTAGATTCTACGTTGATATGCGCTCCGCAGCAAGTTGGAGCCCAATTTTCCTCTCAGCGTGCAGTGAATGTCAGAGGGATGTGAGGAGAGTATTGCCTATTTGAATGCAGTGATCTCCTTCTACGGGGTCTATTTCATAGGTTCTCTGTTATCGGTCGTAGAGATTCATCTCTTACCTCCCTTTTCAGATCGACGATATACTCTTATTTATATACCATTACCTCTGCTGATTCTCGTTTCAGTACTGGTTTGGCTTTCTACAAACATGTAGATGAGTGTCCTGGGTTAAGTAAATCTTATTTTCTATGACACTCTAAGCTATGGTTGGGCACTTTGTTTATAAAGTTCTAAATATATGTATTCAAACATTTATTTGCCTTGACTCAGAATGTTCAACATTCCTTATTTTCAGACAGTCAGTTTCATATTTGGGATAATGCATTTGAATCAATCATTTTTTCTTACCTTAAAATTTGACTCTTTTTTTCCCTGTGGGCTGTTAGGCTCACGGGGGCTGAAAATGCTTCATTTTATTGCGTCATTCTTGGCGCGGACTTTTTTGGCGCAAAAAATCTTTTCCGTTTCCGGCGTCATACGTGTCGCCGGAAGTTGCGTCATTTTTTGACGTTCTTTTGCGCCAAAAATGTCGGCGTTCCGGATGTGGCGTCATTTTTGGCGCCAAAAGCATTTAGGCGCCAAATAATGTGGGCGTCTTATTTGGCGCTAAAAAATATGGGCGTCGCTTTTGTCTCCACATTATTTAAGTCTCATTTTTCATTGCTTCTGGTTGCTAGAAGCTTGTTCTTTGGCATTTTTTCCCATTCCTGAAACTGTCATTTAAGGAATTTGATCAATTTTGCTTTATATGTTGTTTTTTCTCTTACATATTGCAAGATGTCTCACGTTGCATCTGAGTCAGAAGATACTACAGGAAAATCGCTGTCTAGTGCTGGAACTACCAAAGCTAAGTGTATCTGCTGTAAACTTTTGGTAGCTATTCCTCCGGCTGTTGTTTGTATTAATTGTCATGACAAACTTGTTAATGCAGATAATATTTCCTTTAGTAATGTACCATTGCCTGTTGCAGTTCCTTCAACATCTAAGGTGCAGAATGTTCCTGATAACATAAGAGTTTTTGTTTCTGAATCCATCAAGAAGGCTATGTCTGTTATTTCTCCTTCTAGTAAACATAAAAAATCTTTTAAAACTTCTCTCTCTACAGATGAATTTTTAAATGAACATCATCATTCTGATTCTGATGACTCTTCTGGTCAGAAGATTCTGTCTCAGAGATTGATGCTGATAAATCTTCATATTTATTTAAAATGGAATTTATTCGTTCTTTACTTAAAGAAGTACTAATTGCTTTAGAAATAGAGGATTCTGGTCCTCTTGATACTAATTCTAAACGTTTAGATAAGGTATTTAAATCTCCTGTGGTTATTCCAGAAGTTTTTCCTGTTCCTAATGCTATTTCTGAAGTAATTTCCAAAGAATGGGATTAATTGGGTAATTCATTTACTCCTTCTAAACGTTTTAAGCAATTATATCCTGTGCCGTCTGACAGATTAGAATTTTGGGACAAAATCCCTAGAGTTGATGGGGCTATTTCTACCCTTGCTAAACGTACTACTATTCCTACGTCAGATGGTACTTCGTTTAAGGATCCTTTAGGTAGGAAAATTGAATCCTTTCTAAGAAAAGCTTATCTGTGTTCAGGTAATCTTCTTAGACCTGCTATATCATTGGCTGATGTTGCTGCAGCTTCAACTTTTTGGTTGGAAACTTTAGCGCAACAAGTAACAGATCATGATTCTCATAATATTATTCTTCTTCTTCAGCATGCTAATAACTTTATCTGTGATGCCATTTTTGATATTATCAGAGTTGATGTCAGGTTTATGTCTCTAGCTATTTTAGCTAAAAGAGCTTTATGGCTTAAGACTTGGAATGCTGATATGGCTTCTAAATCAACTCTACTTTCCATTTCTTTCCAGGGTAACAAATTATTTGGTTCTCAGTTGGATTCTATTATCTCAACTGTTACTGGTGGGAAAGGAACTTTTTTACCACAGGATAAAAAATCTAAGGGTAAAAACAGGGCTAATAATCGTTTTCGTTCCTTTCGTTTCAACAAAGAACAAAAGCCTGATCCTTCATCCTCAGGAGCAGTTTCAGTTTGGAAACCATCTCCAGTCTGGAATAAATCCAAGCCTGGATCAATTCTGTTCACAATCTTTGGATTCAGAACATTGTTTCAGAAGGGTACAGAATTGGTTTCAAGATGAGACCTCCTGCAAAGAGATTTTTTCTTTCCCGTGTCCCAGTAAATCCAGTGAAAGCTCAAGCATTTCTGAATTGTGTTTCAGATCTAGAGTTGGCTGGAGTAATTATGCCAGTTCCAGTTCCGGAACAGGGGATGGGGTTTTATTCAAATCTCTTCATTGTACCAAAGAAGGAGAATTCCTTCAGACCAGTTCTGGATCTAAAAATATTGAATCGTTATATACCAACGTTCAAAATGGTAACTGTAAGGACTATCTTGCCTTTTGTTCAGCAAGGGCATTATATGTCCACAATAGATTTACAGGATGCATATCTGCATATTCCGATTCATCCAGATCATTATCAGTTCCTGAGATTCTCTTTTCTGGACAAGCATTACCAGTTTGTGGCTCTGCCGTTTGGCCTAGCTACAGCTCCAAGAATTTTTACAAAGGTTCTCGGTGCCCTTCTGTCTGTAATCAGAGAACAGGGTATTGTGGTATTTCCTTATTTGGACGATATCTTGGTACTTGCTCAGTCTTTACATTTAGCAGAATCTCATACGAATCGACTTGTGTTGTTTCTTCAAGACCATGGTTGGAGGATCAATTTACCAAAAAGTTCATTGATTCCTCAGACAAGGGTAACCTTTCTGGGTTTCCAGATAGATTCAGTGTCCATGACTCTGTCTTTAACAGACAAGAGACGTCTAAAATTGATTTCAGCTTGTCGAAACCTTCAGTCACAGTCATTTCCTTCGGTAGCCTTATGCATGGAAATTCTAGGTCTTATGACTGCTGCATCGGACGCGATCCCCTTTGCTCGTTTTCACATGCGACCTCTTCAGCTCTGTATGCTGAATCAATGGTGCAAGGATTACACAAAGATATCTCAATTAATATCTTTAAAACCGATTGTACGACACTCTCTAACGTGGTGGACAGATCACCTTCGTTTAATTCAGGGGGCTTCTTTTGTGCTTCCGACCTGGACTGTAATTTCAACAGATGCAAGTCTCACAGGTTGGGGAGCTGTGTGGGGATCTCTGACGGCACAAGGAGTTTGGGAATCTCAGGAGGTGAGATTACCGATCAATATTTCTCCTGTTAAGTGTGGTCAGTCCACGGGTCATCATTACTTCTGGGATATTAACTCCTCCCCAACAGGAAGTGCAAGAGGATTCACCCAGCAGAGCTGCTACATAGCTCCTCCCCTCTACGTCACCCCCAGTCATTCTCTTGCACCCAACGAATAGATAGGATGTGTGAGAGGACTGTGGTGATTATACTTAGTTTTATACCTTCAATCAAAAGTTTATTTTATAATAGCACCGGAGTGTGTTATTCCTTCTCTGGTAGAATTTGAAGAAGAATCTACCTGAGTTTTTTCTATGATTTTAGCCGGAGTAGTTAAGATCATATTGCTGTTTCTCGGCCATCTGAGGAGAGGTAAACTTCAGATCAGGGGACAGCGGGCAGATTAATCTGCAAGAGGTATGTAGCAGCTTATTATTTTCTGACAATGGAATTGATGAGAAAATTCTGCCATACCGATATAATGTAAACTCAGCCTTAAATGCAGTAGCAGCAACTGGTATCAGGCTGTCATGTATGTATATTTTACACTTCAGTATTCTGGGGAATGGCACTTCACTGGAATTATACTGTATGCATAAGACTTTAGCCTAATTTGCAGGGACTAGCAACAGGCTTTTTAATAACACTTAATTTATTTATGTTAAACGTTTTTTGCTGGCATGTAAAATCGTTTAATTTTCTGAGGTACTGGGTGAAAAAATGTTTTGGGCACTGTTTTTTCCACTTGGCAGTCGTTTTTATTTAATTTATGACAGTTTACTGATCTCTCTCACTGTTGTGTATGAGGGGGAGGGGCCTTTTTTGGCGCTTTTGCTACGCATCAAAAAATTCAGTCAGAAGTTTGTCTTCCCTGCATGATCCGGTTCATCTCTACAGAACTCAGGGGTCTTCAAAACTTGTTTTGAGGGAGGTAATCACTCACAGCAGAGCTGTGAGATTGTAGTTGACTGTGATAAAAAACGTTTATTTCTGTATTTTTTTTCTGCTATCAGGGTTAATTATCCTTTGCTAATGGGAGCAATCCTTTGCTAAAAGTGTGTTTTTTACAAAGATTTGATGCTATAACTTTTCAGTTTATCAATTTTCAACTGTCATAACTTTTTCTGTGCTTCTTATAGGCACAGTACGTTTTGCATATTATAGTAAATTACTTGAAAAGTATTTCCAAGTTGCTAGTTTATTTGCTAGTGTGTTAAACATGTCTGATTCAGAGGAAGATATCTGTGCTATATGTGCTAAAGCCAAAGTGGAGCCCAATAGAAATTTATGTACTAACTGCATTGATGCTACTTTAAATAAAAGTTAATCTGTACAAATTGAACATATTTCACCAAACAACGAGGGGAGAGTTATGCCGACTAACTCGCCTCACGTGTCAGTACCTGCATCTCCCGCTCGGGAGGTGCGTGATATTGTAGCGCCGAGTACATCTGGGCGGCCATTACAAATCACATTACAGGATATGGCTACTGTTATGACTGAAGTTTTGGCTAAATTACCAGAACTAAGAGGTAAGCGTGATCACTCTGGGGTGAGAACAGAGTGCGCTGATAATATTAGGGCCATGTCAGATACTGCGTCACAATTTGCAGAACATGAGGACGGAGAGCTTCATTCTGCGGGTGACGGTTCTGATCCAAACAGACTGGATTCAGATATTTCAAATTTTAAATTTAAGCTGGAAAACCTCCATGTATTACTAGGGGAGGTGCTAGCGGCTCTGAATGATTGTAACACAGTTGCAATACCAGAGAAATTGTGTAGGTTGGATAAATATTTTGCGGTACTGACGTTTTTCCTATACCTAAGAGACTTACTGAAATTGTTACTAAGGAGTGGGATAGACCCGGTGTGCCGTTCTCACCCCCTCCAATATTTAGAAAGATGTTTCCAATAGACGCCACCACACGGGACTTATGGCAAACGGTCCCTAAGGTGGAGGGAGCAGTTTCTACTTTAGCTAAGCGTACCACTATCCCGGTGGAGGATAGCTGTGCCTTTTCAGATCCAATGGATAAAAAGTTAGAGGGTTACCTTAAGAAAATGTTTGTTCAACAAGGTTTTATATTGCAACCTCTTGCATGCATTGCGCCTGTCATGGCTGCAGCAGCATTTTGGTTTGAGTCTCTGGAAGAGACACTTGAATCAGCTCCGTTAGATGAGATTACACACAAGCTTAAAGCCCTTAAGTTAGCTAACTCATTTATTTCGGATGCCGTAGTACATTTAACTAAACTTACGGCTAAGAATTCCGGATTCGCCATTCAGGCGCGCAGAGCACTATGGCTAAAATCCTGGTCAGCTGATGTTACTTCTAAATCTAAATTGCTTAATATTCCTTTCAAAGGGCAGACCTTATTCGGGCCCGGGTTGAAAGAAATTATCGCTGACATTACAGGGGGTAAAGGCCATGCCCTGCCTCAAGACAGAGCCAAACCTAAGGCTAGACAGTCTAATTTTCGTTCCTTTCGTAATTTCAAAGCAGGAGCAGCATCAACTTCCTCTGCACCAAAACAGGAAGGAGCTGTTGCTCGCTACAGACAAGGCTGGAGACCTAACCAGTCCTGGAACAAGGGCAAGCAGGCCAGGAAACCTGCTGCTGCCCCTAAGACAGCATGAATCGAGGGCCCCCGATACGGGAACGGATCTAGTGGGGGGCAGACTTTCTCTCTTCGCCCAGGCTTGGGCAAGAGATGTCCAGGATCCCTGGGCGTTAGAGATCATATCTCAGGGATACCTTCTGGACTTCAAATCCTCTCCCCCAAGAGGGAGATTTCATCTGTCAAGGTTGTCAACAAACCAAATAAAGAAAGAGGCGTTTCTACGCTGCGTACAAGATCTTTTATTAATGGGAGTGATCCATCCGGTTCCGCGGTCGGAACAAGGACAAGGGTTTTACTCAAATCTGTTTGTGGTTCCCAAAAAAGAGGGAACTTTCAGGCCAATCTTGGATTTAAAGATCCTAAACAAATTCCTAAGAGTTCCATCGTTCAAAATGGAAACTATTCGGACAATTTTACCCATGATCCAAAAGGGTCAGTACATGACCACAGTGGATTTAAAGGATGCTTACCTTCACATACCGATTCACAAAGATCATTACCGGTATCTAAGATTTGCCTTTCTAGACAGGCATTACCAGTTTGTAGCTCTTCCATTCGGATTGGCTACGGCTCCAAGAATCTTCACAAAGGTTCTGGGTGCTCTTCTGGCGGTACTAAGACCGCGAGGAATTTCGGTAGCTCCGTACCTAGATGACATTCTGATACAATCTTCAAGCTTTCAAACTGCCAAGTCTCATACAGAGTTAGTACTGGCATTTCTAAGGTCGCATGGATGGAAGGTGAACGAAAAAGAAGAGTTCTCTCTTTCCACTCACAAGAGTTCCCTTCTTGGGGACTCTGATAGATTCTGTAGAAATGAAGATTTACCTGACAGAAGACAGGTTAACAAAGCTTCAAAATGCATGCCGTGTCCTTCATTCCATTCAACACCCGTCAGTAGCTCAATGCATGGAGGTGATCGGCTTAATGGTAGCGGCAATGGACATAGTACCCTTTGCACGCCTACATCTCAGACCGCTGCAATTGTGCATGCTAAGTCAGTGGAATGGGGATTACTCAGACTTGTCCCCTACTCTGAATCTGGATCAAGAGACCAGAAATTCTCTTCTATGGTGGCTTTCTCGGCCACATCTGTCCAGGGGGATGCCATTCAGCAGGCCGGACTGGACAATTGTAACAACAGACGCCAGCCTACTAGGTTGGGGCGCTGTCTGGAATTCTCTGAAGGCTCTGGGACTATGGAATCAGGAGGAGAGTCTCCTACCAATAAACATTCTGGAATTGAGAGCAGTTCTCAATGCCCTTCTGGCTTGGCCCCAGTTAACAACTCGGGGGTTCATCAGGTTTCAGTCGGACAACATCACGACTGTAGCTTACATCAACCATCAGGGAGGGACAAGAAGCTCCCTAGCAATGATGGAACTATCAAAGATAATTCGCTGGGCAGAGTCTCACTCTTGCCACCTGTCAGCAATCCACATCCCGGGAGTGGAGAACTGGGAGGCGGATTTCTTAAGTCGTCAGACTTTTCATCCGGGGGAGTGGGAACTTCATCCGGAGGTCTTTGCCCAAATACTTCGACGTTGGGGCAAACCAGAGATAGATCTCATGGCGTCTCGACAGAATGCCAAGCTTCCTCGTTACGGGTCCAGATCCAGGGATCCGGGAGCGGTCCTGATAGATGCTTTGACAGCACCTTGGACCTTCGGGATGGCTTATGTGTTTCCACCCTTCCCGATGCTTCCTCGATTGATTGCCAGAATCAAACAGGAGAGAGCATCAGTGATTCTAATAGCGCCTGCATGGCCACGCAGGACTTGGTATGCAGATCTAGTGGACATGTCATCCTGTCCACCTTGGTCTCTACCTCTGAAACAGGACCTTCTGATCCAGGGTCCCTTCAAACATCAAAATCTAATTTCTCTGAAGCTGACTGCTTGGAAATTGAACGCTTGATTTTATCAAAACGTGGTTTTTCTGAGTCAGTTATTGATACCTTAATACAGGCTAGGAAGCCTGTTACCAGAAAGATTTATCATAAGATATGGCGCAAATACTTATATTGGTGCGAATCCAATAGTTACTCATGGAGTAAGGTTAGGATTCCGAGGATATTGTCTTTTCTACAAGAAGGTTTAGAAAAGGGTTTATCCGCTAGTTCCTTAAAGGGACAGATTTCAGCTCTGTCCATTCTTTTACACAAACGTCTGTCAGAAGTTCCGGACGTTCAAGCTTTTTGTCAGGCTTTAGCTAGGATCAAGCCTGTGTTTAAAACTGTTGCTCAACCATGGAGTTTGAACTTAGTTCTTAATGTTTTACAGGGTGTTCCGTTTGAACCCCTTCATTCCATTGATATCAAGCTGTTATCTTGGAAAGTTCTATTTTTAATGGCGATTTCCTCGGCTCGAAGAGTCTCTGAGTTATCCGCCTTACATTGTGATTCTCCTTATCTGATTTTTCATTCAGACAAGGTAGTTCTACGTACTAAACCTGGGTTCCTACCTAAGGTGGTCACTAACAGGAATATCAATCAAGAGATTGTTGTTCCATCTTTGTGTCCTAATCCTTCTTCGAAGAAGGAACGTCTGCTACACAATCTAGATGTAGTCCGTGCCCTGAAATTTTATCTACAGGCAACTAAGGATTTTCGTCAAACGTCTTCCCTGTTTGTCGTTTATTCTGGTCAGAGGAGAGGTCAAAAAGCTTCGGCTACCTCTCTCTCTTTTTGGCTTCGTAGCATAATTCGGTTAGCCTATGAGACTGCTGGACAGCAGCCTCCTGAAAGAATTACAGCACATTCTACTAGAGCTGTGGCTTCCACTTGGGCCTTTAAGAATGAGGCTTCTGTTGAACAGATTTGCAAGGCTGCAACTTGGTCTTCTCTTCATACTTTTTCCAAATTTTACAAATTTGACACTTTTGCTTCTTCGGAGGCTGTTTTTGGGAGAAAGGTTCTTCAGGCAGTGGTTCCTTCCGTATAAAGAGCCTGCCTGTCCCTCCCGTCATCTGTGTACTTTAGCTTTGGTATTGGTATCCCAGAAGTAATGATGACCCGTGGACTGACCACACTTAACAGGAGAAAACAAAATTTATGCTTACCTGATAAATTCCTTTCTCCTGTAGTGTGGTCAGTCCACGGCCCGCCCTGTTTTTTATGGCAGGTAAAAAAATTTTGAATTATACTCCAGTCTCCACTACACCCTTTGGCTTCTCGTTTCTCGTTGGTCCTTGGTCGAATGACTGGAGGTGACGTAGAGGGGAGGAGCTATGTAGCAGCTCTGCTGGGTGAATCCTCTTGCACTTCCTGTTGGGGAGGAGTTAATATCCCAGAAGTAATGATGACCCGTGGACTGACCACACTACAGGAGAAAGGAATTTATCAGGTAAGCATAAATTTTGTTTTTGGAACTCCGTGCAATTTTCAGAGCTCTTCAGTTTTGGCCTCTTCTGAAGAGAGAATCGTTCATTTGTTTTCAGACAGACAATGTCACAACTGTGGCATACATCAATCATCAAGGAGGGACTCACAGTCCTCTGGCTATGAAAGAAGTATCTCGAATTTTGGTTTGGGCGGAATCCAGCTCCTGTCTAATCTCTGCGGTTCATATCCCAGGTATAGACAATTGGGAAGCGGATTATCTCAGTCGCCAAACGTTGCATCCGGGCGAATGGTCTCTTCACCCAGAGGTATTTCTTCAGATTGTTCAAATGTGGGAACTTCCAGAAATAGATCTGATGGCGTCTCATCTAAACAAGAAACTTCCCAGGTATCTGTCCAGATCCCGGGATCCTCAGGCGGAGGCAGTGGATGCATTATCACTTCCTTGGAAGTATCATCCTGCCTATATCTTTCCGCCTCTAGTTCTTCTTCCAAGAGTAATCTCCAAGATTCTGAAGGAATGCTCGTTTGTTCTGCTGGTAGCTCCGGCATGGCCTCACAGGTTTTGGTATGCGGATCTTGTCCGGATGGCTTCTTGCCAACCGTGGACTCCTCCGTTAAGACCAGACCTTCTGTCGCAAGGTCCTTTTTTCCATCAGGATCTGAAATCCTTAAATTTAAAGGTATGGAGATTGAACGCTTGATTCTTGGTCAAAGAGGTTTCTCTGACTCTGTGATTAATACTATGTTACAGGCTCGTAAATCTGTATCTAGAGAGATGTATTATAGAGTCTGGAAGACTTATATTTCTTGGTGTCTTTCTCATCTTTTTTCCTGGCATTCTTTTAGAATTCCGAGAATTTTACAGTTTCTTCAGGATGGTTTGGATAAAGGTTTGTCTGCAAGTTCCTTGAAAGGACAAATCTCTGCTCTTTCTGTTCTTTTTCACAGAAAGATTGCTATTCTTCCTGATATTCATTGTTTTGTACAAGCTTTGGTTCGTATAAAACTTGTCATTAAGTCAATTTCTCCTCCTTGGAGTTTGAATTTGGTTCTGGGGGCTCTTCAAGCTCCTCCGTTTGAACCTATGCATTCATTGGACATTAAATTACTTTCTTGGAAAGTTTTGTTCCTTTTGGCAATCTCTTCTGCCAGAAGAGTTTCTGAATTATCTGCTCTTTCTTGTGAGTCTCCTTTTCTGATTTTTCATCAGGATAAGGCGGTGTTGCGAACTTCTTTTGAATTTTTACCTAAAGTTGTGAATTCCAACAACATTAGTAGAGAAATTGTGGTTCCTTCATTATGTCCTAATCCTAAGAATTCTAAGGAGAAATCGTTGCATTCTTTGGATGTTGTTAGAGCTTTGAAATATTATGTTGAAGCTACTAAGTCTTTCCGAAAGATTTCTAGTTTATTTGTTATCTTTTCCGGTTCTAGAAAAGGCCAGAAAGCTTCTGCCATTTCTTTGGCATCTTGGTTGAAATCTTTAATTCATCTTGCCTATGTTGAGTCGGGTAAAACTCCGCCTCAGAGGATTACAGCTCATTCTACTAGGTCAGTTTCTACTTCCTGGGCGTTTAGAAATGAAGCTTCGATTGATCAGATTTGCAAAGCAGCAACTTGGTCCTCTTTGCATACTTTTACTAAATTCTATCATTTTGATGTATTTTCTTCTTCTGAAGCAGTTTTTGGTAGAAAAGTACTTCAGGCAGCGGTTTCAGTTTGAATCTTCTGCTTATGTTTTTCATTAAACTTTATTTTGGGTGTGGATTATTTTCAGCAGGAATTGGCTGTCTTTATTTTATCCCTCCCTCTCTAGTGACTCTTGTGTGGAAAGATCCACATCTTGGGTAATCATTATCCCATACGTCACTAGCTCATGGACTCTTGCTAATTACATGAAAGAAAACATAATTTATGTAAGAACTTACCTGATAAATTCATTTCTTTCATATTAGCAAGAGTCCATGAGGCCCGCCCTTTTTTTGTGGTGGTTATGATTTTTGTATAAAGCACAATTATTCCAATTCCTTATTTTATATGCTTTCACACTTTTTTATCACCCCACTTCTCGGCTATTCGTTAAACTGAATTGTGGGTGTGGTGAGGGGTGTATTTATAGGCATTTTGAGGTTTGGGAAACTTTGCCCCTCCTGGTAGGAATGTATATCCCATACGTCACTAGCTCATGGACTCTTGCTAATATGAAAGAAATCAATTTATCAGGTAAGTTCTTACATAAATTATGTTTTTCTGCTATTATCACATTTGTTTTGTTCTCTAAGTATTCATTGTTGAAGAATAAACCTTGGTAGTCTGATAGGTACTTAGGAGATTGCATGTATCTTTAGCATTTTATAACAGCAGTGTTTGCAACTATGCAGAACATTCCTATTAGCAGTGTTATTAACAATGCTGCCAGATGGCTAAAGACACGTGCACACTCCTGAGCTTTCATAGGATTAGCAAAGGTTACAGAGAGAACTAAGCAACATTGATAACAGAGGTAAATTGGAAATGTGTTATAAATGTAATGCTTTATATTTAACACATAGCTAAAGCCCAGCTTAGGATCTGCAACATATTGCAGCTTCTATGCCAGATTCGACCGGTGAATGAATTAGAAGCTATGCAAGGCTGTGTTCTGCTCAGGAGTTGTGTACTTTTGGGATATTAGCAACACTTATTAGTTTCTGTTCTTGTGTCTTGGGGTTTGGGACCTTTAAGATGGTGCATGTTTCAGCTTTTTGTACAACAGGACCCTAATTGCTCTATGATAATAGATTGTGGGCAATTGATTTTGTGATAACCTAATGATAGATTTTAACAATACACAATGTGCAACACTGATGTAGGTAGATCAAACTCTGCTGACTGATACAAGTGAATCCCTTTGACTGTGACTTATGCCACTCTCATGCTAACTAGCGTGCGGTTTGTGTGCACCTAAAGGTGTGACTTGAAATCAATTTCTGTGTGTATCAGGTTATCCACTAAGCAGATAGCACCACACTTATGTATTCTAACATTGACGTTTCACTCTGCGTTCAGTCTGGTGATCCTTTCCTATCCTCTCTCAGTTTATACCTTGTGGGCTTTCAAGGGTTCAATTTCTAAGAGAGAGTTTGCTCAGTTCAGCTATTGTGAGCTTAAACCATTAATCCTATTACAGTACATAGGAATGTTATGGAAATGTGAATGGCACATCTGATCATACAGCTGAGAAACACTCAGTATGTTAAAGGGACATAATACTCATATGCTAAATCACTTGAAACTGATGCAGTATAACTATAAAAAGCTGACAGGAAAATATCACCTGAGCATCTCTATGTAAAAAAGGAAGATATTTTACCTCACAATTTCCTCAGCTCACCAGAGTAAGTTCTGTGTAAAAAGTTATACTTCACCTGCTCCCAGCTGCAGGTAAAAATAAAAAAAAATGAAGAAATGAACAGCAGCCAATCAGCATCAGCAGTGCTGAGGTCATGAACTCTTACCGTGATCTCATGAGATTTGACTTAACTCTCATGAGATTTCATAGTAAGCTTCCTTTACCTGATTGGTGAAATAATATGAGAGTTCACGATGCTCATCCCTTCAGATGTCCCAGGACAGACACACTAAAATGCTGCTTAGAAATCCTTTACAATGGGAGGTGGCTACTGAGGAACTTTTGAGGTAAAATATCTTTCTTTTTTACATAGAGATGCTCAGGTGATATTTTCTAGTCAGCTTTTTACAGCTATGCTGCATCACTTTCAAGTGTTTAAACATTTGGGTATTATGGCCCTTTAAGGTAACATTATTTTGTGCTGCTTCATTCATTGTGATATATGAGCTGCCTCTGCCACAATCCACAACCAGGTATGTCTGCTTGTGTTGTAAAATAACAGGATCTTGACTCCTGGAAACCTATGTGAAAGGGATGCTGTATTATGAGAAAAGGACCCGACTATCCTGTAGGGGCCATTGAGGGAGTAGAATGCCAACAAGGAGATCAGGATACAGGTTTAGTAATGTTCTGCAGATTTAACACGTTCACCCTACTGAATTTGGAGAGACCAAAAAGTTGGGGTTCTACTAAAATAGGGACCTCTTCTTCAAGGGCTGCCATATGTTGTGTCATCCAAGTGTTTCAGGTCATTGATGTTCTCTCATAGATATCAACAGGTACCTGTCTGATAATGTCAGCCTACCACAGGGGCTGTGCTGTGTTTAAAGCCTAGATGGTACAAGGAAGGTCACTGTATTTGATGAGCTACTGGAAGATGAAAAATAAGAATGTGCTTCAAATGAGCATTATCATAGAGTTGGCTGCTGCTAAATAAATCTTAGTTTTAAGGTATCTGACCTCTTTGATCATTTTATAATTGAGAAGAAAAGTGAAGATGTCACTAAGCCCAAACTAATGACTGTCATATGGAGTGTAGTGAAATCATGCAAATTTATTTTGAATAATGCCTACGATGCAGGCGCTATGATGTTATATTCAGTCTTTGCTAAGACATTATACACACTACATAGAAAACAGATTACATATCTAAGAAGTATTGTCATGTGCAATATTATTTTGTTTAATATCACAGGTGATGGTTGTGCTATAAAGTCTTCTTATTCTGGTACACAAAACCAATCAGACTCAAAAGTCCTGGACCATCAGTTTGCAATGTCTTCCACTACAGAAAAGAGGAGGGGCATGTGGCTTCCACCTCAAACATCAAGCAGCTAGTTAATCCAACCAAAATCAACACATTCTTCATGTTCATCTCCAATCAGTTCAGGCTGCATATATAGGTTATAACTTCACCATGTTGTAGATAAGCTTCAAATGTGAATGGGAACAAATATATTCAAGCTGAAACAATCATTGAGAAATAAAACACATGGATGGCATGTGACCATTGTTGCACACAATGTGTGGAAAGAATAACTGGAAAGGAAAATCATACACAAGGCAAAATACTTTGGAATTAATACCTAATATGGAATGGGGTATTGTGCCAAGTTAAGCATCTGGAAGTGATCTTGCTTATAAAATAAACTGACTCGCCCAAGTGCTATTTGGTGATGATGAAAGTATAGATGTATCACATTATCAACAAATATACTGAATGGGATGCAGGTATAACAGTGTACAATCTAGTGGTATGAGATAGCTTCATTTTCTTAAAGGGACAGTCTACACCAGAGTTGTTATTATTTATTACCCATTCACCAGTTTTGCATAACCAACATTGTTATATTAATATATTTTTTGCCTCTGCAGACTGCCTCCTTATTTCAGTTCTTTTGACAGACATGCATTTTAGCCAATCAGTGTGCTCTCATAAGTAACTCCACGGCCATGAGCACAATGTTAGAGAGAAAAATGTTGAGTTTCATATCCCTTTAACTTCGTGGTTGTTCACATTTCAGCTGTGGGAATTATAGCCAGAAATACCTTTATCAGATTCCCAATAGAAATGAAATTCCTCTCCCCATGCTGGGTTCAAATGAAACATTTCACAAAGGAGCTAAATAATTGTGTTATACAAGTAAAAGCAGAAGATTGATATATCTCAGACCAAATTATTACTACCTTCTGTGTTCTATGGAAACTTTACTCACAATACTCTCATCCCTAACCTAAAACCAATCTTTATCTGTGCTTGATGACACCCAGCTGCATTATCCAGGAGTTCTGTGCTGTAATTAGCTACCTCGTACCTAACGTGGTCATCAACCCCTTAAGGACCAGACCATTTTTCAATTTCTTACCCTTAAAGGGAAATTAAAACCCACATTTTTCTTTAATGATTCAGATGGACAACACAATTTTAAACAACATCCCAATTTACTTCTATTATCTAATTTGCTTCATTCTTTAGATATTTTTGTTGAAGAAATGGCAATGCACATGGGTGAGCCAATCACACTAGGCATCTATGTGAAGCCACCAATCAATAGCTACTGAGCCCATCTAGATATGCTTTTCAGCAAAGGATATTAAGAAAATTAAGCAAAATAGATGATAGAAGTAAATTAGAAAGGTATTTAAAATTGCATGCTCTTTCTAAATCAGGAAAGAAAAAAATTGCGTTTCATGTCCCTTTAAGGACCAGGGCTATTTTTACATTTCTGCAGTGTTTGTGTTTAGCTGTAATTTTCCTCTCACTTATTTACTGTACCCACACATATTATATACCGTTTTTCTCGCCATTAAATGGACTTTCTAATAAAATATGATGAAAATAATGAAAAAAACACACTTTTTCTAAATTTGACCCCCCAAATCTGCTACACATCTACAACCACTAAAAAACAACCATGTTAAATAGTTTCTAAATTTTTTCCTGAGTTTAGAAATACCCAATGTTTACATGTTCTTTGCTTTTTTTGCAAGTTATAGGGCAATAAATACAAGTAGCGCATTGCTATTTCCAAACCATTTTTTTTTTCAAAATTAGCGATAGTTACATTGGAACTCTATCTGTCAGGAATCCCTGAATATCCATTGACATGTGTGTGTGTGTGTGTGTGTGTGTGTGTGTGTGTGTGTATGTATATATATATATATATATATATATATATATATTTTATATTAGTAGACAACCCAATGTATTGAACTAGGCCCATTTTGGTATATTTCATGCCACCATTTCACCGCCAAATGCGATCAAATAAAAAAAAAAAGTTTACTTTTTCAATAACTTTTTCACAAACTTTAGGTTTCTCACTAAAATTATTTACAAACAGTTTGTGCAATTATGGCACAAATGGTTGTAAATACTTCTCTGGAATCCCCTTTGTTCAGAAATAGCAGACATACTGTATATGGCTTTGGCGTTGCTTTTTGGAAATTAGAAGGCCGCTAAATGCGACTGCGCACCACACGTGTATTATGCCCAGCAGTGAAGGAGTTAATTAGGGAGCTTGTAGGGTTAGGGTTAATTTTAGCTTTAGTGTAGTTAGTGCAGTGTAGTTGGGAACCCAAAGTATTGATCTAGGCCCATTTTGGTATATTTCTTACCACCATTTCACCGCCAAATGCGATCCAATAAAAAAAAATTGTTCACTTTTTCACAAACTTTAGATTTCTCACTGAAATTATTTACAAACAGCTTGTGTAATTATGGCACAAATTGTTGTAAATGCTTCTCTGGGATCCCCTTTGTTCAGAAATAGCAGACATATATGGCTTTGGCATTGATTTTTGGTAATTAGAAGGCCGCTAATTGCCGCTGCGCACCACACTTGTATTATGCCCAGCAGTGAAGGGGTTAATTTAGGTAGCTTGTAGAGTTAATTTTAGCTTTAGGGCTAGATTTCTCAAAGCCATTCTCCTTTAATCCCGTTCAAAATAGTGCATACGACCTGATCGTCCTATTCATCACAGTACTCTGCGGCTATAATTGCGCAAATCTGAAAGAAACTTCTTCGCACAGCGCTTGCATTCACCTAAGTGCACAGGCGCGCTCCCTAGTGCAACAATATACATTAGTACTAGGCGTAATTTAACAGCCCGACCTACAAATATGCCCAGTTTCTTATTTATCATTGCTTTGCGCCGATAGGGAACTGCAATTTTGGCTTCAATTGCGTGTTGTATATTTCGCCATACAAACTGAGGCGAACATCATTATAATACATGCTTTTACATCTTGCGATGCAGTACTTTCTTCTTTTAACTAATATTTCAAAGGCTCAGCGCCAAGAAGAGACTGTTATTGCCAGAAATTTGCGCTTCCACTGGCGCATATAGGTACCAACAGTATATATATATATATATATATATATATATATATATATATATTTATATTGATATATTTATTTTTGCGATCTTAAATTATCAACATATGGCAAATACAGCACAGAAACCATTATATAATATAAATATAAGCTAAATATTAACTTAAACTTTTTTTAATAACCAAAACATGGTGGCGTAAATATTTATAGGGATGTACTATGATACATAGGGAGTAAATAGTGAGTAAATGCTGTTTCCGACAGGTGAAATTTATTATTACGCCCCAGCTTGCTTGCGCAAAGTTACATCTATTTTTTTTATAAAGTCAGGTGCACATGTGTGCTTCTCCGGAGGCGAGCTGGGGCACAGTTACAGGCGAGGCACATGCAGAGTTCGCCTAGCCTTTGATAAATCTAGCCCGTAGTGTAGAGATCAGCCTCCCACCTGACACATCCCACCCCCTGATCCCTCCCCGACCCCCTCTCAAACAGCTCTCTTCCTTCCCCCACCTCACAATTGTCACCACTATCTTAAGTAAGTACTTAAATAAAAGGCTTTTTTTTTATTTATATTTATTCTGCAGTGTTGGATCCCCCCCCCCCCCCAAACACCACTCTAACCCACCCCCTTCTACCTATATGCCGCTATCTTGGGTACTGACAGCTGTCTGCCAGTACCCAGTTTGCTCAAAATTTGTATCATAAATACCCAATTTTTCTGTAGTGTTTCTGCCCCCCCTCAATACCCTACCCCTCCCTCTCCCAGATCTCTTTGCAAACATTAAATTACCCATTCCCCCTTCTCCCTCTTCCTCCCTCCTTCCCAGAGACTGACACTTTTTATGTGATTGCGTACGCATGCGTGCGGCCCCTCGTGCTTTCCCGCACTCTATGGCACTGGATCCGGGAGTCCCCCTGGGCCACCCACCGGCCTCCCTGCTATGGCTCCCACCCGCCAACGATCGGCACTACCGCTGTCCAATGCAGAGAGGGCCACAGGGTGGCCCTCTCTGCATCGGTAACTCTGCAAATCTATCTCTGCAGTGCCCCACTCATGGGGCATGCAGAAATAGTGCGATCTTGCTAAAAATAGCGAGATCGCGGCAGAGAGAAGCCCAGGACTGCAGGGTATGATTCTGGTCGTTAAAGGACCAGTCAACACATTAGCTTTGCATAATCAACAAATGCAAGATAACAAGACAATGCAATAGCACTTAGTCTGAACTTTAAATACGTAGTAGATTTTTTTTTATAACAAATTTCAAAGTTATGTATATTTCCACTCCCCTCGTACCATGTGATGGCAATCAGCCAATCAAAAATGCATATACGTATAGTCTGTGAATTCTTGCACATGCTCAGTAGGATCTGGTGACTCAAAAATTGTAAATATAAAAGACTGTGCACATTTTTTTAATGGAAGTAAATTGGAAAGTTGTTTAAAAGTGTATGCTGTATCTGAATCATGAAAATTTAATTTAACCTGAGTGTCCCTAAACGCAAATTTTGTCTTTAATGGTTCAGATAGAGCATGCAATTTTAAGCAACTTTCTAATTTACTCCTTCTATCAATTTGTCTTAGTTCTCTTGCTATCTTTATTTAAAAAGCAGGAATTTAATGCTTAGGAGACAGCCAATTTTACATTCAGCACCCTGGATAGTGCATGCTTATTGGTGGCTACATTTAGCAAACTAATATGCATGCATAACCCAGGTTCTCAACCAAAAATGGAGCTTTACACTCCTGCTTTTTAAATAAATATAGCAAGAGAACAAAGAAAAATTATAATAGGAGTAAATTAGAAAGTTGCTTAAAATTGTATGCTCTATCTGAATCATTAAAACATTTTTGGGTTTAGTGTCCCTTTAAAGGTACAAATTATTTGCTAGGCATGTGCCTACAGCAGTTTCTTAAAGTGAATGTAAATTTTGATGCTAAATTGCCCGTTTTTTTAAAATTTAATTAAAATCAGGGGCACTTTAATTCATCAAAATTTATATTTCACTCGTGTTGGGAAAAAAAACTTACCTTTTAAACTTGACAGCCGATCCAGCTTCCTCCACCCGTCGCAAAGCCTCTTCCTGGGTCTAAAATGAGGAATCCGGCTTCCTCCAATCACGGCATTGAAGCAGACACCGATTCCCCAGGGAAGTCGTGATTGGAGGATGACCTATCCATCATTTCTGACATCAGAAATGGCTTGCGACGACCGGAGGAAGCTGGAGCAGCTGTCAAGTTTAAAAGGTAAGGTTTTTCTTTTCACAACAGGAGTGAAATGTAAATTTTGATGAATTAAAGTGCCCCTGTTTTTAATCGAATTTTTTACAAACCAGGCACTTTAGCATCAAAATTTACATTCACTTTAACTGTGGCCACTTGCAGTGTTCAGTTCCTGGATTTCTTCTTGTAAAAAGTGCAACACACTAAGATCTAATCCAAAAGAAACAACAACAAAAACCACTTGAGATACATACAGATGTTTCTTGGTTTCTATGCTTTTTCCTTACTGAGTTGTGGTGTTATTGCATATATTATACTCTCCTGGTGGACTTATTACAGTAGCCAATCAATGGGAAATACTTCCTGATCATCACAAAACTGATGCTTTGCTTTACAATAAAGCCTTGTTTAGCAATGGGAACTTAGCTGCATGGTTACATTGTAAAATGTGGGGCAGAGAAGTTACCAAAATAAGTGAGGCTTTCTTGTTGTATAGAATGAGTGCACAATTATTTGCCACTACACTCACATGCACACTCACAAAACCACCTACTATATACCACCATGCATACATACTGACTTCTTCTTATTCTTTATAGTAACAACTATTTCTATATCTCTGTAGTGTAAAGTTTAGCTTCTCAGTTCTTTACATGAAACCAATAGTTTTTCTTTTTTGATTCAAAAAGATTGTACAATTTTAAACAACTTTAATTTCCTTCTATTATCCAAGTTGCTTCATTTGATTGGTATTCATTGTGGAAGGAGAAGCAGTGCGTTAATAGAAACAAGCTGAATACTTTGGGTGAGCCAATGACAAGAGGCACAAATGTGCAGCCACCAATCAGCAACTAGCTTCCAATTGTGCATTGCTGCTCCTGAGCCTACCTAAGAATGCTTTTCAACACAGGATACCAAGAGAACAAAGTAAATTATGTAATAGAAGTAAATAGAAAAGTTGTTTAAAACTGCAAACTCTACATGAATCATGATTTTGACTTTACTGTCCTGGACATTTTTGGCTAGATTACGAGTGGAACGCTATTTAGTTCTCCCGCTCACGCGTTAACTTTCCTAGAGGTTAAAAGTAGTTAAAAGTAAAAAAGTTTTCAAACGAGTGGTAGCCCAACGTGTACAAAAAGCCGAAGTTCAAATATCGCAGCTGCGTTAACTTATTCCCCCATAGACTTCGATGGAGTGCAAAAAGTGGAAAAAAACATAACACTCTTACTAGCGTGCAAACCCGATTGCGTTTTCTCAAGTGTGCTAACCCGACCTGAAATATTAATATTTCACATTCCAATGTTCTTCACGTAGCAGAACATTTTCTATTTATTCTTAAATACATATTTTTATATATACGGTTATACTGTGTGTATATGTATATATATCTAAAAATCCTGAAATGAATCCACCCTCCTGGGCCAGCTGCCTGGGTGCAAAAATGTAAGAATATACAGCAAATGAATGGACTCTCAGGACTTTTTTGTCACAGGTCAAACAGAATTTCAGTGCATTAATTTACTGTGCGTGTATGTATGTGTGTGTGTGTGATATATATATATATATATATATATATATCTATATATGTATATATATATATATCTATATCACACACACAGTAATACTTTTTGAGTGAAGGGCACTCTCAGGATTTTTGAAGTCACAAAAAGTTTTTATTACGGGTAACAACAAATCTTCAGAGTCGACGTTTCGGCTTTCTTAGAAGCCTTCTTCAAGACAAACAACATCTCATTTCGGCATTTAGCCGTGCTCCACAAACAGGAAATTGCGTATATATATATATATATATATATATATATATATATATATATATATATATATATATATATATATATATATATATATATATATATATATATATATATATATACACGGTATATAAAAAATGTCTAAATTTGTATACATATGTATTTATGTGTTTATATGTGTATAAATGTCTGTAAATACATATATATACATATGTAAACACACACACAGATATATATATATATATATTTATATATATATATATATATACACATATGTATGTATCTTTATGTTAAAGCCCTTTGCGGCCTTATTTTGTAACACCTGTGACCCCATATCTTTGAGCACTTTTTTTGTGCAATTTGTTTTTAAATCATTTTTATTAGAGTGTGTTATTATGAGTGTAACTTTTTAATTTGTCATTTTGATGTGTGCAAATCTTTTGATACACGTTAACTGTTAACCAGAGCTCTGAAGTCACGTTATCCTGATGCGCATTAAATGCGATTGCTCAAGCTAATGCATTTTAACTCCTAATACGTGCGCTACTTCAGACGAGCACAAAAGAGCCGCAATAAACCCTTTATCACTTGCTCAAAACAGTTAGCGCGCCACTCGTAATCTAACCCTTTGTCGTTAATTAACCTAAATAGCCTGTCCCATAATGTTAGATTTGTAAAATGCTAATGATTTATGCATTCTTTAGCTTGAAGCTTACATATCTAATCATCCATTATAGTTTTTACTTCGTTTTATATATACTGTACATGTAGGAAGAGAACATTTGACACATTTTCATGATTATGGATCATGTATTACAGATGATACAGCAGGCAAGGGCAGTTTGGTGGTGGTTATTGGCAATGATTCCTAAAAATTATATATCTGTATCTTGATTTACAATAGTGTACTCACCAGCGAAGACTGACCTCTTAGAGGGCTCCAAACAGAGACTCAATGCCTAAACCCTCACCTGTTCAGGTAAATATCCATTCCTCTTCCAGTGACGAGTTTGGTTTCTAGGGTGTATTTGACTGGGGAGTATTGTTTAGGATGTGGCATCAGAGCTCTACGTAACAGTCCAACTTGGTGCAATCTAGAAAAAGTTGTAAAAGTGTGAGTAGTGTGGAGGTAAATAGCAGAACCAAAAGGTTTTAGGCGAAGAGTAAATAGGGGATTGTGAGAAGGTGAATTAATTCAAGGTCCTGAGTATTTAATCCACTCTGGTACAAGTGAAGTGAAAGGAGAAGTCTGCATGTGTGATGAAGGTTGGTGTTTATTTCTGGAGCTACTAAAATGGTCAAATAGTTGTGTGACAAAAAATATACAATCAATGTGCAATATATTTTGAGTATTTAAAAAGAGGATTCTAGGTGGATTAGAGAGATGAGTAAATTGTAGCAAAGTTTAAAAGTGTTGGAGGTGAAGATTGTGTGGAGAGATTTAATGTGAACTGGGTTATACTGAGGGTGAGAGCGAGACGTGTAAGAAGAAATATAGTGGTTAAAATGGGCGAACAATAAAGCTTATTTAAATGTAAGGTGAGTTGTGTGAAATGAATAGTCTAATATAATTAAAATAGGTCAGTTAGTTGGAACTAATGTGGTCATAGTTGTATCCTGCAGGTGCAAACAATGTTAGGTATTGTTTATCGTACAAAGTTTTTAGTACATGTTGAGAAGGAATTTTTGGAATTGAGTTAAAAGAAAACAACACAGAAAGAACACAAACATAACATATTAAAAGTAAGAAACTTGGGGGCACGTCCAGGCAGCAACTGACATGGATGCAAAAATGGAACCTTGTGGAGAAGTCTAGGATCCATCTTGACACACTGGCAGCATCCACACTCAACTCTTACTGCTAAGGATACCCTCTCTGTTAGAATACCAGACACCTCATTCTTGCCTACGTTCATGACCCACAAGCTCTGTTCTGGACTGACAAGACCTAACCCGGTGGCTATACTCATAGATCCTGACACCCTCTCTCGGTAACCCGGGTTAAGCAGGTTCACACCAACTGCTGTACGTATCATATAATCTCTATACAATTTGAGCTAGAAGAGACATGGAAATCACTTTATTGTCACTTATAAAGGATTTGAGTGACTCGCTAGATATACACTTCACTCTGCTATCTCGGCACATCGCAGACTGTTTTAGCACAAACAGTTACGATCACAGTACTGAAGATGGCGACTTGCTTTCATTTTGTTCAGACACTGAAAGCTCGGCACCTAGAAATATTTCCGAGCCGCTTGTGGCCCTTATCCAGATGCCGCGAGAGGCTAACGCTCTGGTGGCTCCCGCTCAAGCCGGATATAAGAACACTACCTCTGCCATACTGAGCAAGAAGCAGAGAGAGACCACGCTAGATAACACCAAGAAGCTGTGGAGTTACCAGAGTGAAAATCTAAAGTCGGAGCAACTAGTGGGCAATAAAACTAGATTTTCTTTAAGTGTGGTTTTAGGTTTATCTCGGCACATGAGTGGCCCCTTGAAATACGAGAGAAATCACTAATGTTAAAATGAGGTTCCAACTTATTTTGTAAAGTATAATTGTTGAAGTATAAAATACTATTTTCTCTTGTTAAGTGTATCCAGTCCACGGATCATCCATTACTTATGGGATATTCTCCTTCCCAACAGGAAGTTGCAAGAGGATCACCCACAGCAGAGCTGCTATATAGCTCCTCCCCTCACTGCCATATCCAGTCATTCTCTTGCAACTCTCAACTAAGATGGAGGTCGTAAGAGGACTGTGGTGTTTTATACTTAGTTTATTTCTTCAATCAAAAGTTTGTTATTTTTAAATGGTACCGGAGTGTACTGTTTATCTCAGGCAGTATTTAGAAGAAGAATCTGCCTGCATTTTCTATGATCTTAGCAGAAGTAACTAAGATCCTTTGCTGTTCTCACATATTCTGAAGAGTGAGGTAACTTCAGAGGGAGAATAGCGTGCAGGTTTTCCTGCAATAAGGTATGTGCAGTTAAAATATTTTTCTAGGGATGGAATTTGCTAGAAAATGATGCTGATACTGAAGTAATGTAAGTAAAGCCTTAAATGCAGTGATAGCGACTGGTATCAGGCTTATTAATAGAGATACATACTCTTATAAAAGTGTATTTTAAAACGTTTGCTGGCATGTTTAATCATTTTTTTACATATGTTTGGTGATAAAACTTATTGAGGCCTAGTTTTTTCCACATGGCTGGCTTGAATTTTGCCTAGAAACAGTTCCTTGAGGCTTCCCACTGTTGTAATATGAGTGGGAGGGGCCTATTTTAGCATTTTTTTGCACAGCAAAAATTACAGACACAGACATCCAGCTTCTTCCTGCATGATCCAGGACTTCTCTGAAGGGCTCAAAAGGCTTCAAAAGTCGTATTGAGGGAGGTAAAAAGCCACAGTAGAGCTGTGGCAGTTGTTGTGACTGTTTAAAAAACGTTTTTGTCATTTGTTATTCCGTTTTTTGTATTAAGGGGTTAATCATCCATTTGCAAGTGGGTGCAATGCTCTGCTAACTTATTACATACACTGTAAAAATTTCGTTAGTGTAACTGAAAATTTGTGTTTCTTACAGGCGCAGTAACGTTTTTTTATATTGCTTGTAAACTTGTTTTAAAGTGTTTTCCAAGCTTGCTAGTCTCATTGCTAGTCTGTTTAATCATGTCTGACACAGAAGAACCTATTTGTTCATTATGTTTGAAAGCCATGGTGGAGCCCCATAGGAGAATGTGTACTAAATGTATTGATTTCACCTTAAACAGTAAAGATCAGTCTTTATCTATAAAATAATTATCACCAGAGGGTTCTGTCGAGGGGGAAGTTATGCCGACTAACTCTCCCCACATGTCAGACCCTTCGCCTCCCGCTCAGGGGACGCACGCTAATATGGCGCCAATTACATCAGGGACGCCCATAGCGATTACCTTGCAGGACATGGCTGCAATCATGAATAATACCCTGTCAGAGGTATTATCTAGATTGCCTGAATTAAGAGGCAAGCACGATAGCTCTGGGGTTAGGAGAGATACAGAGCGCTCAAATGCTGTTAGAGCCATGTCTGATACTGCGTCACAGTATGCAGAACATGAGGACGGAGAGCTTCAGTCGGTGGGTGACATCTCTGACTCGGGGAAACCTGATTCAGAGATTTCTAATTTTAAATTTAAGCTTGAGAACCTCCGTGTATTGCTTGGGGAGGTATTAGCTGCTCTGAATGACTGTAACACAGTTGCAATTCCAAAGAAATTGTGTAGGCTGGATAGATACTATGCGGTGCCGGTGTGTACTGACGTTTTTCCTATACCTAAAAGGCTTACAGAAATTATTAGCAAGGAGTGGGATAGACCCGGTGTGCCCTTTTCCCCACCTCCTATATTTAGAAAAATGTTTCCAATAGACGCCACTACACGGGACTTATGGCAGATGGTTCCCAAGGTGGAGGGAGCATTTTCTACTTTAGCAAAGCGTACCACTATCCCGGTTGAGGACAGTTGTGCTTTTTCAGATCCAATGGATAAAAAATTGGAGGGTTACCTTAAGAAAATGTTTATTGAACAAGGTTTTATTTTACAGCGGCGGCGTTCTGGTTTCAGGCCCTGGAAGAGGCCATCCAGACAGCTCCATTGAATGAAATTATTGACAAGCTTAGAACGCTTAAGCTAGCTAACTCATTTGTTTCTGATGCCATTGTTCATTTGACTAAACTAACGGCTAAGTATTCCGGATTCGCCATCCAGGCGCGTAGGGCGCTATGGCTTAAATCCTGGTCAGCTGACGTGACTTCAAAGTCTAAATTACTCAACATTCCTTTCAAGGGGCAGACCTTATTCGGACCTGGCATGACGGAAATTATTGCTGACATTACTGGAGGCAAGGGTCATACCCTTCCTCAGGACAGGGCCAAATCAAAGGCCAAACAGTCTAATTTTCGTGCGTTTCGAAATTTCAAGGCAGGAGCAGCATCAACTTCCTCCGCTTCAAAACAAGAGGCAACTGTTGCTCATTCCAGACAGGCCTGGAAACCTAACCAGTCCTGGAACAAGGGCAAGCAGGCCAGGAAGCCTGCTGCTGCCCCCAAGACAGCATGAAGGAACGGCCCCCTATCCGGAAACGGATCTAGTGGGGGGCAGACTTTCTCTCTTCGCCCAGGCGTGGGCAAGAGATGTTCAGGATCCCTGGGCGTTGGAGATCATATCTCAGGGATATCTTCTGGACTTCAAAGCTTCTCCTCCACAAGGGAGATTTCATCTTTCAAGGTTATCAGCAAACCAGATAAAGAAAGAGGCATTCCTAAGCTGTGTGCAAGACCTCCTAGTAATGGGAGTGATCCATCCAGTTCCGCGGTCGCAACAAGGACAGGGATTTTATTCAAATCTGTTTGTGGTTCCCAAGAAAGAGGGAACCTTCAGACCAATCTTGGATCTAAAGATCTTAAACAAATTCCTCAGAGTTCCGTCATTCAAAATGGAAACTATTCGGACCATCCTACCCATGATCCAAGAGGGTCAGTACATGACCACAGTGGACTTAAAAGATGCCTACCTTCACATACCGATTCACAAAGATCATCATCGGTTCCTAAGGTTTGCCTTTCTAGACAGGCATTACCAATTTGTAGCTCTTCCCTTCGGGTTGGCCACTGCCCCCGAGAATTTTTACAAAGGTTCTGGGCTCACTTCTGGCGGTTCTAAGACCGTGAGGCATAGCGGTGGCTCCGTATCTAGACGACATCCTGATACAGGCGTCAAGCTTTCAAATTGCCAAGTCTCATACAGACATAGTTCTGGCATTTCTAAGGTCGCATGGGTGGAAAATAGTTCTCTATCACCACTCACAAGAGTCTCCTTCCTAGGGACTCTTATAGATTCTGTAGAGATGAAAATTTACCTGACGGAGTCCAGGTTATCAAAACTTCTAAATGCTTGCCGTGCCCTTCATTCCATTCCACGCCCGTCAGTGGCTCAGTGCATGGAAGTAATCGGCTTAATGGTAGCGGCAATGGACATAGTGCCATTTGCGCGCCTGCATCTCAGACCGCTGCAATTATGCATACTAAGTCAGTGGAATGGGGATTACTCAGATTTGTCCCCTCTACTAAATCTGGATCAAGAGACCAGAGATTCTCTTCTCTGGTGGCTTTCTCGGGTCCATCTGTCCAAGGGTATGACCTTTCGCAGGCCATATTGGACGATTGTAACAACAGATGCCAGCCTTCTAGGTTGGGGCGCAGTCTGGAACTCCCTGAATGCTCAGGGATCGTGGACTCAGGAGGAGAAACTCCTCCCAATAAATATTCTGGAGTTAAGAGCAATATTCAATGCTCTTCTAGCTTGGCCTCAGTTAGCAACACTGAGGTTCATCAGATTTCAGTCGGACAACATCACGACTGTGGCTTACATCAACCATCAAGGGGGAACCAGGAGTTCCCTAGCGATGTTAGAAGTCTCAAAGATAATTCGCTGGGCAGAGTCTCACTCTTGCCACCTGTCAGCGATCCACATCCTAGGCGTAGAGAACTGGGAGGCAGATTTTCTACGTCGTCAGACTTTTCATCCGGGGGAGTGGGAACTCCATCTGGAGGTGTTTGCTCAACTGGTCCATCGTTGGGGAAAACCAGAACTGGATCTCATGGCGTCTCGCCAGAATGCCAAGCTTCCTTGTTACGGATCCAGGTCCAGGTACCCGGGAGCCATGCTGATAGATGCTCTAGCAGCTCCTTGGTTCTTCAACCTGGCCTATGTGTTTCCACCGTTTTTTCTGCTCCCTCGACTGATTGCCAAAATCAAACAGGAGAGAGCATCAGTGATTCTGATAGCGCCTGCGTGGCCACGCAGAACCTGGTATGCAGACCTAGTGGACATGTCATCTCTCCCACCATGGACTCTGCCTCTGAGGCAGGACCTTCTAATACAAGGTCCTTTCAATCATCCAAATCTAATTTCTCTGAGACTGACTGCATGGAGATTGAACGCTTGATTCTATCAAGGCGTGGCTTCTCCGAGTCAGTCATTGATACCTTAATACAGGCTCGGAAGCCTGTCACCAGGAAAATCTACCATAAGATATGGCGTAAATATCTTTATTGGTGTGAATCCAAGAGTTACTCATGGAGTAAGGTTAGGATTCCTAGGATATTGTCCTTTCTCCAAGAGGGTTTGGACAAAGGCTTATCAGCTAGTTCTTTAAAAGGACAGATCTCTGCTCTGTCTATTCTTTTGCACAAGCGTCTGGCAGAAGTTCCAGACGTCCAGGCATTTTGTCAGGCTTTGGTTAGGATTAAGCCTATGTTTAAAACTGTTGCTCCCCCGTGGAGCTTTAACTTGGTTCTTAAAGTTCTTCAGGGAGTTCCGTTTGAACCCCTTCATTCCATTGATATTAAACTTTTATCTTGGAAAGTTCTGTTTTTGATGGCTATTTCCTCAGCTCGAAGAGTCTCTGAGTTATCTGCCTTACATTGTTATTCTCCTTATCTGATTTTTCATTCAGACAAGGTAGTTCTGCGTACCAAACCTGGGTTTTTACCTAAGGTGGTTTCTAACAGGAATATCAATCAAGAGATTGTTGTTCCATCATTGTGTCCTAATCCTTCTTCAAAGAAGGAACGTCTTTTGCATAATCTGGACGTAGTCCGTGCCTTGAAGTTTTACTTACAGGCTACTAAAGATTTTCGTCAAACATCTTCCCTGTTTGTCGTTTACTCTGGACAGAGGAGAGGTCAAAAAGCTTCGGCAACCTCTCTCTCCTTTTGGCTTCGGAGCATAATACGCTTAGCCTATGAGACTGCTGGACAGCAGCCCCCTGAAAGGATTACAGCTCATTCTACTAGAGCTGTGGCTTCCACCTGGGCCTTTAAAAATGAGGCCTCTGTTGAACAGATTTGCAAGGCTGCGACTTGGTCTTCGCTTCACACCTTTTCAAAATTTTACAAATTTGCCACTTTTGCTTCTTCTGAGGCTGTTTTTGGGAGAAAGGTTCTACAGGCAGTGGTTCCTGCCTTGTCCCTCCCATCATCCGTGTACTTTAGCTTTGGTATTGGTATCCCATAAGTAATGGATGATCCGTGGACTGGATACACTTAACAAGAGAAAACATAATTTATGCTTACCTGATAAATTTATTTCTTTTGTAGTGTATCCAGTCCACGGCCCGCCCTGTCCTTTTTAAGGCAGGTCTAAATTTTAATTAAACTACAGTCTCCACTGCACCCTATGGTTTCTCCTTTCTCGTCTTGTTTCGGTCGAATGACTGGATATGGCAGTGAGGGGAGGAGCTATATAGCAGCTCTGCTGTGGGTGATCCTCTTGCAACTTCCTGTTGGGAAGGAGAATATCCCATAAGTAATGGATGATCCGTGGACTGGATACACCACAAGAGAAATAAATTTATCAGGTAAGCATAAATTATGTTTTCTCTGACAATATGTTGATATATGTATAGAATTCATATATATTTATTCACCTTGATTATCTTACTACAATAGCCATGATGGGAATATTACTTGTGTAATTTGCTTACTTATTGTTGTATTCACAGACAACCTCAATAAAAGAATAAAAAGTAAAAAAAAAAAGTAAGAAACTTGAAAATAGACAGCACATTACAGTTGAAAAGCTTTCAGCACACCAGAATTGTTTGCTGAACAAGCAAATGTGGCATTTAAAGTGATGGTAAATCTGAGTGTTTAAAAAACACTAGGATTTATCATCACTAAATATAAACTGGACTTTCAGTAAGGAGTTTGTAAAAACAAAGGGTGCTAAATTCTTTTTTTTTTTTTTAAATATCTTTATTAGTTCCAGCGACAAAAATAAATACATGTCAAGTTGCATTTCATTATGCCATGCAAGGCATTCATAAATATACATAGGCAAATATATAAAGAATAACAATAGTATGTAGTACCAAGAAAGAATAACAAGACAAGTAAATGCCAATACCTGGCATTTAAAATCTGACCAACTATATCGCTGGAAATTTTATAAATATTAAACAACTAATTAAAAAAAAATGGGAAAGGGGGACAAAAAAAAATAAAAATCTATACTTTACACTTTCTCTATCTCTCCCCTCTCCCTCACCCCTCCCACCTACTACCTACTTCTCTTACTTACCCTACCTCTTCTCTTTCTCTCCTTGTTGTTACATAGTTACTATTTCATAGTGTTATCTCCCGGGGACCAGATACCCATGTTGGCGGAAATAATTCTAATATAACCAATTCTAAGAAAGCTATAGTATTTAAGAAAGGTTGTAAAATACGTCTTTGAATCTGTAATGGGTACGAGATAATCAGTGAAGACCAATCCAGAAGGAAAGCCCCGACCCTACGTTCAGCTGCAAATTTAGTATGAAAGGATTCAAATAGAATTTGAAACTGAATTTCTTTAAGGAACCCTGTAACTCTGGGGGCTGTATGATCTTTCCAGCCTTTAGCAATTAGCTGTCTCACAGTTATAATTATTGTATTAAATATCTTTATCACCCTTTTAGGGCGCAACTCAACATTAGTTAGAAAAACTACCTCATCAACAGTAAATGGAGCCATATCTTTATAGATTTTACTATACCAGAATCTTATCTTTTGCCAATATTGTTGGATCTTAGGACAAGACCAAAACATATGAAGAATATCCGCCCTATCCATAGAGCACCTTGGGCAAGCATAATTCTGAGAAGGATAGAATCTGGCCATTTTATCTTGGGAAAGATAATAATTGTTGACTAATTTCAGATGCCCTTCTTTCCATGATATAGAGACTTGTAATTTTACTAACTCTAGGAAGCTTCGCTCAATCCTATTCTCCTCTAATTCAGGCAAGTATTTCTTCCAATAGTTATATAATTTATCTACGCATAATTCACCCTGTCTAGCCAGAAGAATATCGTAGATCAATGATATTGAAGACTGACCCAAAGAAAATTGCCGGATAATATTCTTAATATCCAACCAATCTCTTAGATATTCAGTATTCCATTTTTGCGTAAATATGTAATGCCGTAACTGGAAATAGGCAAATAGATTCGAACAATGTAGATTAAACCTTTTGAAATAATAATTCTGAGGATAACAACTGATTATCATCAAATAACTTGTAAACATAGGTCAGTCCAGCTTCAGCCCATAATCTAAACACTCCCTGATTAATACCCGGAGTAAATTCCGGATTCCCTACTATTGGAATAAATTCCGAACAAAATGGCGAAATTTTTAATATTCAACAAATTTTTTGCCAGGCCATAATAACATTTTTAAAGGAAATTAGTTTACTAAGATTTGAGGGTAACTTTTGTACCGGGCAATGAAGAACAGCTTTCAAAGAGAAAGGGGAGATCAGAAATGATTCTAGCTCTACTGACACAAACTTATCTACACCTGTAATCCAATCGAGGGCCAATTTGACTAAACTAGACAAATTATAAAGCCTAAAATCTGGCAAAGCAAACCCTGCCCTAGAACGTTTTTGCATCAGTCTACTAAGACTAATCCTTGGCTTCTTATTACCCCATATAAATTTAGATAGCCAGGACTGTACATTACAGATATCTTTATTAGTCATAAATAACGGGAGGTTTTGAAAGAGATATAGAACTCTAGGAAAGATAATAATTTTAATCAAATTAATTCTCGCAGTCAGTGAGATAGGAAGCGAGGCCCAATTTTCAAGATCATTTTTAATTTTTTGTAATATCGGAGGAAAATTTAATTTATACCAAATTGTTGGGTTTCTATGGAAGGTAATACCTAGATACCGGAAGAACTCAACCACTTTAAAAGGATGATCTTCCCAATTGGATCCTTTCTTATATAACCAGAGGAGTTCGCTCTTATCGAAATTTATTTTATATCCTGAAAAGGAGGAAAAAGTTTTGAATAGTTGTAACAATATGGGGATGGAGTATTGCGCCTTATCCAAGAATATTAACAGATCATCAGCATATAAGAGAGTATTTAACCTAAAGGAACCCAATTGAATCCCTGTTAGCCTATCCCGCAATAAAATAGAAAATGGCTCCAATGCCAAATTAAAAAGCAATGGGGAGAGGGGACACCCTTGTCTTGTCCCTCTTTTAAGTGATATATATGGGGAAGAATAGCCATTGATGCAGAGAAATGAAATCGGATTTTTATATAAATTTCTAACAAATTCTAGAAACTGGTTTTTGAATCCAAACCGCTCCAATGCTGTAAATAAATAGTTCCAATTCACTGCATCAAAGGCATTCTCAGCATCTACTGTTAGAATAGCTGCTTCATAAATCTTTTTAAATTGTTCATTCTTAGAGTCTAAATTCCATGCATAGTCCAAAAATGTAGTAACTTGACGTATATTCTTAAGAGAATTCCTATCCCTCATAAATCCAGTTTGATCTGGGTGAATGATCCCATCTAATAAATTGGCCAGCCTGATCGAGATAATAGCAGTCAGCAATTTATAATCAGCATTGAGTACTGATATAGGCCTATACGACCCTGGATCATCCTGGATCCTTACCTTTCTTTAAAATCAAGGATATACGTGCGGCAGAGAAATAATTAGACATTAAATTACCAGAAGAAAAATAATAATTAAACAGATTCACTAATGATAATTTTACTTCTTCCTTCAGAATTTTATAAAATTTAATCGGAATAGCATCCGGTCCTGGCGATTTATTAAGGTTAGCTGATTGTATAGCCTCAAGAACTTCCTCCTCTGAGATGGGTCTGTTGAGCTCTGATAAATTCTCCTCTGAAATGCTAGGAAGATTAACACTCGGCCAAAAATTTGATGCATTGTCCACATTAACCTGTGTTTCCGAATAAAGCCGTTGAAACACGTTAAAAAACGTCTGACTAATATCCTCTGTGTTAGAGTACTTTATGTTGTCCACTTTAATAGTCTATATAAGATTCTTGCTTTTTCTCACCTTAACTACTTTAGCCAAAAATTTGGCTGAAGTCCCATAGTGTCCTCTAAATTGATAGTTTATTTTTAATTCATCTTCCTGTGACCTTTGTTTAAGAAAGATATCTCTTTCCCTTTTCAATTTACAATATCTATCCCAATTATCTCTTGTCTGGTCAATATAACATTTTCTAAGAGCATTCCTAACTTGTGCTGTTAATTCCTGCTCCAGCTTTTTCTTCTTCCAAGTAGATAGATAGAGTTTAATTTCCCCCCTTAATACAGCTTTCGCTGCCTCCCAGAATACCTCTGGTTTACTAAATTGCCCTATATTAAAGGTAACATAGTCCTTCCACTTTTGTTTTAACCAATTGCTAAACCTAGGACTGTCAGTCAAAAATCGAGGGAAAAAAAAAGACTTATTCTGGGCCTTAGGGGGGGAAATGGCCACCAATGTGAAAGAGATTACCGCATGGTCAGAAATAACAATATCATGGATATTTGCTTCTGATCTACATAAAGCAAGTGGTTTAGAAATTAAAAACATATCTATTCTCGAGAATGTCATGTGGGATTTAGACTCACAAGAAAAACTACGCAATTCTGGATTTTTAAATCTCCATATATCAATTAATTTTAATTCATGGCAAAAAGATTTGAAGTATTTTGCTACTTTGTTGTTTTCACGTAAATTTTTTGAGGACAGTCTATCTAAAATAGGACATAACGTCATATTAAAATCCCCCCCTAAAACTAAATTAGCTGCCGATAATAAAAATAATTTACTTCTATTATTTTCCCAAAAAATAGGGGAAAAAGAATTGGGACAATATATATTTCAGATGACAAAATTACACTTATTAATCTGAATATGTAATATCAGGTATCTTCCTTCTGGATCGGTCTCCTTCTTCACAATATTGTAATCTAGATTTCTATGAAGCAAAATAGCTACCCCTGATTTCTTTTAACTCCTGGAGCTGCAACACATTCACCTAACCATTTACACTTTAATTTCATAGCTTCCGCCAAATTCAAATGTGTTTCCTGCAACATCACAATATCGGAATTAAATTTCGCCAGATGTTTAATAATCAGTTTGCGTTTTCTGGGAGACGTAATGCCCTCTACATTCCAGGAGAGTATATTAATCCTGACTGTCATTAGATAAATTTAAAATATAGATACACCGACAAAACACTTTTAAACTAAGGTCTGAATTAACTATAAACCCAGAGGTGGGAGGAGAAAGTGAGGGAGAGGAGAAGAAAAGAAAAAAAATTATAAAAAAAAAAGAACCCTAAATAAAAAAAACTGCCCATCCTATACCAGCAACTAAGCCCGTATATTTCACCTGCGGAATATTCAATCTTAAAATAGTAAATGCTCAACATCAATATAAATTCTTTTTTCCATTTAACACTATTAATGTACACTGCAACCACCCAAAACATATCTATAATCATCATAACAAAAACAAAAAACACCAAAGCATACATAGGCGCATAGCACATCCATCTTGCTTAACACAATTTTTCCTATCTGGAATAAATTAATTTCCCTAATATACTACAGGGTACTAATAAATTCATGGGCCTCTTGGGGGTTATTAAAAATTCGTCTAACCCCATTTTCTTCTATCATAATCTTTGCGGGGTACACAACCCAGGCTTTAAACCCTTTATCAATAATCTTGGTACATAGCGGGATCATCTGTTTTCTTTTGGTAGATGTTTCTATTGAAACATTAATAACTTGTTTTTTTCAAACACAAATTCCCCCATCTTTCTATATGCTTTTAACAGGTTTACTTTGTCCTGAAATCTGAGCAGCTTAAAAATGCACATTCTGCTTCTATCACCCCTAGCCATATTTGTTCTACTGTATCCGACCCTATGAGCTCTTTCTACCTCTAGGGGGAGTTGTTGTTCAGGGAAACCTAGTGCTTTGGGTAATAATAGAGAAGTAACTTTTATAAGATCCTCGTATTCAGGGGACTCAGGAAGACCAATGATTCTGATATTATTCCATCTGGAGCGATCCTCGAGATCCTCCAGACGGAATTGTAAACCAGTAATCTTGCAATCATAATCTTGGATTACTTTATCTTGGACATTAACCCGGTCCTCTAAGTCAGAGATCCTATTTTCCGCTTCTGATATCCTTGAGGCAAATTGCTTGACCTCATTTGATAAAGAAATAATGTCTGTAGAAATACTACTGAGCTCCTTCTTAATAATATCAAATTTAGGAGTGAATACGTCAGTTAATTGAGATACTAAACTACCTATGTCTAAATGGGATATATCCCCCTCTGATACGGGGTCCAATGAGGTATCCGCACTCCTAACCTTTCTATCCTTGCTTTTGGGTGGCATTATGGGGGAACTCTGTTTCATGTGTATAATATATCTTTCCATATACTCTGTGATTATTAACAGTCAGTGTGAAAAGTAAAACAAAAAAAGACAGAAAAAAAATGTGAAAAAAGTGATCAAATCAAAGGGGAACTGACGTCCCTAAAAAAAGAAAAAACTGTAAGTTTTACTTCAAGTGTATTGGTGATGTATGTGTGTGTGTGTGTGTTTTTTTTTTTTTTAAGTGACTGTTTTTAAACTATAAGTGTATATTTATAATAATTAGTGACATGACGGCCTATTATCTCACACAATTTATCGTTATGGAAAGCGAACACCTGCATAGATCAGCAATTACAATATACAAATAGAAATTAGTAAGGGTTATATCCTTTAAACATACATAATTTAACCAGCATATCTTTGGCAATATAATATATCATTTCTCAATGCAATTAATAAACTTATACTAAAAGGAAAGCAGGAAAATTGCATATACAAATCTATATCAGCATAAAAAAGGATCGATTTGTTTAACTGAAATTAAACAATTACTTAACAGACTAAATCCCTCTTTTTCTCTTCTCCTCTTCTCTCCTAAAGAAAAAAACCAAACAATGACACCAAGAGAAAACCAACTGTTAAACAGGAAATAAGTGTACCATTCATGGAACATATAATATAACATATAATGTAGAACGTAGGAAGAAGCCAGATTGCACAGGCCTAATCTCTTAGCTCTCTATAGGCCTCCAGGTAGCATAAGGATAGTCTAGAGAATGAAAAACATCATCTTCAAGATAGTCAGGAACCGATATACTATTGCTCCTTATATCTTAAGGCAGAGTTCATCTTTATGTACTAATTGTGGCAGTTCTAAAAACCATCAGCTGTAATCAGTTCTGCTATACTTTGGCACCTGTTGCAGAAATACTCCTAATTCTTCTTAGGGAACACTTCAGGCTCTTGTTACCCCTAAACCATCCAAAGGGGAATAGGTGAACAGGAGAAGGGGGTAATACAAATTCACCAGATAGGAAAAACGCCACTTCTCCCTAACTTGCGTCCGTTCAGCCCTTCAAGAGAGCCACTTAGCATCATAAACCTCCTGTGAATCTTCGGCTCCCAGGAACCAAAATACCCAGTGTATATAAGCTATGTCTGTAAGCCAGATATGCCTCACTAGGTACAAACAAACATTTGGCAGTCCGCTTAGGAAACCTTATAGAGGTGAAGCCGGGGTTTCTTCCCGCTTTCGGTCAGTCAGGCCAAACAAATGTGACGCTCTTCACCGCGAGGAGGGCGAGCTCCCCACAGATCTCTCTGCAGGCAGCCTACCCCCTCCTACAAGCGGCTACTCCAGTCAGCGAGGCCAACCACTTCGCGGGTAGTATCTCTCTTACCCGACTTTACTGTCCTTCTCCTCCAATCTGCCGGTTTCTTCTGCGGTAGTTTGCGGTATCCACCGCCAGGCTTTACCGCCGATAAAGGGCTTCCTCTGCTCAGACGCAACCGGGCCCAGGGATTCAGGATAGCGCAGGAAACTTAGCTGGGGGAGATTTCCTAGCTCCTTTCTCTAGAGCGCCGTGAGCCGTGCAGCGTGTCTAACGGCTCCGCCCCCACCGGAAGTCCAATCCCAAAGGGTGCTAAATTCACCCTTTCTGTGCCGCAGCTACTCACTAAAGTCAGTTCCTCTGGCCGCCCACAGCACAACGCTCTTCTCTCGTTTCCACCTCTAAACCAATAGCCGTGCTAATTCTCTGACTGTGTTCTGAATGCTAGTACGGCTATTGGTTTAGAGTTGGAAAAGTCACATCAATGGTAAAGAGCGATGTTCCGTGGGCGACCAGAGGCGATGACTTTAGCGAGGGACCGCAACTCAGATAGGGATTTACAAACTCATCACTTAAAGTCCAGTTTATTTTTTTAGTGATGGTAAATCCTAGTGTTTTTTTTTTTTTTTTTAAATCTTTTATTTATAATCCAAGACATTGTCCAAAAGCAATAAAAACAGCATAACATAATCAGGAAATTATAATAAGTTCATCCACTATTTTCATTTATACATATAAATGTATTTATACTAATCAACATATCAATATAACATAATCAATTTATTCTCGAAAATGCTTGGAGTTTTTATTTTTTACATTTCCCCCCTACATTCCCATATCCCTCCCCCCTCCGTACGGAAGAACATCCCAGCTGCTGCATAGCAGAAAAAAAAAAAAGGTTGATTCTGTCATTTTCTTCCTCCTATTCCTCTACCAATTTCCTAATAGGACAATTTCTGTATTTCTGAAAGGGAAAATTATATGATTTATTTCTGCAACAGGGAATATTCTTAAAAAGGCTGCCCATTTATCAAAGAACCTTTTAATGTCCTGATCATTGTTTATATCCGCACCTCTCTGTTCTAAAATACACTGCTTTTTCATGCAGCTTTTAATTTCGGAGATACTTGGCTTTGCATGACTTTTCCATTTTTTGCAAATTAGATATCTGGTGGCAAGAATGGTGGATATTATTATTATTCTTTCATTATTTTGCCTGCCAGGGTCTTCCTTAAGGCAGAGTATTATCTGATATAGTGTCAGGGAAACATGAACTAACTTTAATACCTTCTTTAGCCAATATTCAACCTTAGCCCAGAGATTTTTAATCTTTGGACAATGCCAAAACATATGTATTAAGTCAGCTGCTAGGTGCGAACATTTAGGGCATTTATTGAACCCCACATTAACACATTTAAAGCCTCTCTCGGGGGTGAAATATGCCCCATGTAGGAGCTTGACATGAGCCTCTCTCCAAGTTGCAGATAATGTCACCTGAGCAACTTTTTTAATTGACCATTGAATGGTTTTTGACTCAATATTATTCTGAGGGATTAGTGTATTCCAATAAGAAGCCAGTTTTTCCAAGACCGGTGCCCCTTTATTCGTGCTGAGTAAATGATAACACGGTGCAATTGACATATGACCATTTTTTGTTAAGATAAACCAATCCTCCAATTTACCTAGCCCCCATTCCCAGCCTGCTTTTTTAACTAGGCCCTGGACAAAATGTCTTAATTGTAAATATGCAAAACAATCTTTGTTGGACAGATCAAAATCTCTTTTTAATTCCTGAAATGTTTTAATACATTTCCTTTCTTTGTCTATTATTTGATATACCTTTGTTAGTCCAGAGATATGCCATTTTCTAAAAACCTCAGAATAGAGACCAGCCTGGAAGGTAGGGTTCCCTCTTATAGGCAGAAAACAAGAAGCACTGTTATTAATTGAGAGAAGAGTTACTATTTTATGCCACGCTTTGAGTGGATTAAGAATCGTTTTAAATATTTTGATTTCAGCTGGAATTTCTTTGGGTACTAAATGTAGTAGTGCAGATAAAGAATACGGAGAGCAAACATTGGTCTCAAGATAGTTATTCAAGACATAATTTTTAGATGAAATCCAGTCAGCTACAACTCGAGCAAGAAAGGAAAGATTATACAGCCTTATATCCGGTAAGGCAAGGCCTCCATTTTCTTTTGGTGCCGAGAGTTTCATAAGAGAGATCTTTAACCTCTTATTCTGCCACAGAAACTGAGTAAGCGAAGTGTTAATTGCACGTATGTCCTTTCCTAGGAGAATTATTGGTGTGTTTTGAAGTATATATAACAGTTTTGGTAAAAGAGCCATTTTAAAAAGAGCGATCCTTCCGGAGAGCGATAATGGAAGATTTCGCCAGATCAAAAGCTTTTCCTTAATCGTTTTCACTACTGGGGGGATATTTAGAGCGTAAAGATCCGCACTCCTTATTGGAATATGAATCCCTAGATATTTAAAGGAATCTGTTACTTGGTGGAAAGGGGTTTTTAATATAGAGGTATTATTTTTTCTGAGCCACAATATCTCTGACTTTGCCGCATTCACTTTATATCCAGAGAATGAGCCGAATTGTTCCAATATCTGAAAAAGTTTTGGCAAGTTAGTTTCAGTATTGGCCAAATAAAGCAGTAAGTCATCTGCATATAGGCCAATTTTAATTTCAGAATTACGAATTTTTATGCCATCTAAATGATGACGAATTTTAATTGCCAACGGTTCAATAGAAACATTAAATAAGAGCGGGGATAGAGGACAGCCCTGCCTCGTCCCTCTGCCCAGGAAAATAGGAGGGGAGATATTGTTATTCACTATTAATCTTGTAGACGGTTGTTTGTATAAGTTTTCAATGAATTCAAGAAAATTACCTTCAATTCCAAATTGCCTTAGCGATGTTTTAATATGTTCATAAAATATTGAATCAAAGGCTTTTTCAGCATCTAAGGAGATGATGGCAAGATCAGGTATATCCTGCTCCCCACTGTTTGACTTAGATATAATCTCAAAATATTCTGTCACTAACAAAGCTTCTCTGATTTTCGCAGCAGAGTTACGGTTATTTAAAAAAACGGATTGATCAGTGTGAATGATTTCTGGTAGGATTCCATGGAGTCTAGATGCGAGAATTGCAGTAAGAATTTTATAGTCGGAATTTAACAGGGCAATTAGCCTATAGGATTCATTACACTCAGGATCTTTTCCACCTTTTAGTATCAGAGTTGTATAAAAATTAGAAAATGAAGAAGGAATCAATTTACCATTGATAAAAAAAACTATTAAAAAGCGTACATAGATGTGGAGTGGCTTCGCTAATCAAGATCTTATAAAATTCGCTCGGGAGCCCATCTGGGCCTGCTGCCTTATTTGGAGATAATTTAGTTATTATTTTCTCTATTTCTTCTATAGAAATAGAAGCGTTGAGGGTGTTAGCCATTTCTGATGTAACTGTAGGATATGTGATATCCCTCCAGAAGCCAATAGATTTCTGTATGTCACTAGTTTTAAATGAATATAGTTCCTGATAATATTCCTGAAATACATCCAGAATATCATCAGCTTTTAAAAGCTGTAGCCCTTTATTGTGCAATTTATCTATGATTGGTTGTTTTTTTTCATTTTTGATTAATTTGGCCAACATCTTGCCTGTTTTATTGCCAGATTTGTATAGCTTAGCCTGCATTTTTAACTCCCTTTGCGTTTCTTGAAATATTACAAAAGTATCCCTCTCGTTTTTTGCTTTAACATATTTTGCCCAGTTTAAAGGAGTTTTATCAAGCAGATAATGATTGTAAGTATTAGTCAGATACTGACATGACTCTTTCTCTAGACCTGATTTTCCTGTGTAGGGCAGTACTGTATGAGATTATCTCTCCTCTCATTACTGCTTTTGTGGTGTCCCAGAATATTCCAGGGGAGCTTAGATAGTCTTTATTAAAATGTACATATTCCTTGTACTTATTTACAAGCCAGTTCTTGAATTTTATCTCAGACATCAAATAATAGGGAAAATAAAAACGTGATGGAGTAGAATGGAGATGTAGGAGCGGAAACTCAAGAACAATCGGCGCGTGATCTGAGAGAAGAATTGACATTATATCTGATTTTACCCCTCTTATTAACATACGCTCATCAATTAAAAATAAGTAAATTCTAGAAAGCGTCTTATGCGCCTTAGAGAGACAAGTGAAATTCTGGATAGAAGGATTCTGATATCTCCAAATATCTCGCAGCGCTAAATTCTGTGTTATTTTATTAAACATCTTACATTCTAGATTGTCTTTTTTTTGTTTTAATTGTTTGACGTCGTGTCTTAACCTGTCAATTGGGCACCGAGGTGCCATATTGTAATCTCCGCCCATAATTAGGTAACCTTCCATGTAAGATAAAAGTTTAGTCTGCAAAGTGTTCCAGAATTTTGGATCAAAAACATTGGGGCCATATGTATTGCACAGTGTATACATCCTCTGAGCTATCTTTATTTTCAATAAAACATATCTCCCTCCCGGATCAGCTTCAAAGTGTACAACTTCCGAGTTAATTCTTTTCCCTATTAATATTGCTACCCCCCTCTTTCTCTTGACACTAGGTGCAAAATATACTTCCTTTACCCATGTTGCTTTAAGTTTTAGGGATTCTTCTACAGATAAATGGGTTTCTTGAATGAAACCTATATCAGTCTAAATTTTTCGAAGCTTAGTAAGGATTGCCTTCCTCTTTATAGGGGTAGATATACCACCTACATTCCATGACACTATTTTACATTTATCATTTTGCATGGCCATTTATAAGTTAGCGGGTAGAAGGGGAGAAAGGGACAGGAAAAAAAAAAAAAAGAGGGGAGGAAGGATTTTTACTTTTCCCTCCTCCTCTTATATAGTAATAGTAAATCCTTTCCGCACAGGGGGGGGGTTAGATCTTGAGACTCGCTGCTGAGAGAATCACGATCTTCCCCAAAAGCAAAAAACTGTATGTTATACCAAATCAAAATATTTAGACATACTATCATTGGACCAAGGAGTCCAGTGAATTGTAGAAGCTCTCAGCCAGGTGAGCTTCTTCAAAGAAATGAGTGTCCTCTCTGACTTTAACCTTTAATTTATAAGGATATATTATGGTTGCCTGATATCCCTTTTGTATTAGCTTAGAACAGACAGGAGCGAGCTCCCTTCTCTTTGCTGCAGTGTCAGCAGAGAAATCCTGAAACATAAGAAGTGTAGCGTCTCCAATCTTAACAGGCTGTTGTTTACGATAGTACTGGAATAGAGTAAGTTTATCCTGAAAATTTAAAAGTCTAGCTATCACAGGTCTGGGCATAGTTCTACCTTTATTATCTGCACGAGGTGGACCTAGTCTGTGCGCTCTCTCCACTGGGATGGGATAAAAAGTGGATGGCATCTTTAAAATTGCAGGCAAGATTTCTGATATAAAGTTAACAAGGTTATCATATTGCTGTTCTTCTGGGAGACCTACAATTCTTACATTGTTTCTTCTAGAGCGATTTTCTAGGTCCTCTAATCTATTTTGCATATTTTGTAAATTGGTATTTACAACTTTAAGTTTAGAACTATGTGCTATTGTTAGGTCTTCCAAGTCCGAAACTCTTTGTTCGGCTTCTTGAAGCCTAATGGAAAATTGGCGAACCTCCTGTGTCAAGGAGAGAAAATCTTGCTTGATTTCAGCTCTTAGAGCTTTACATTTAGGAGAGAGCGCATCAGATATACTAGCAACCAGACTGTGAATATTAGTTGCTTCTTGTGCCGCTGGTATGTTTAACAGGGATGATTGCGCATCCGTGGCGACCTCTTGGTTACCCTTCAGTTTCCTGTCCCTCTGTCTCGCTGCCATGGCTGGAGAGGGGTTCCTGGGTGAAGTGTGGAGGAATTTGTCCATGTGCCGCAGCAGAAAAAATAAATAAATATAATGGATACACCGACGGTGTTACTGTGTGAATTTAGTGCAAAGGTTATAGTGATTATAAAGTTAATTTTTGAGAGGGTGAAGTATTCTCGAATAGACAAGTGAGGGTAAGTGTGTGCACAGTGATGGTCAAGTGAAGGGAAGAAGGAAAAAAAAAAAAAAAAAGGGGGAGAAGGGAAGGAGGTGAAGTGAGAGTTAAACCAGTGCTATGTTAGTATGTGCATAAGTCCAACCATGGATCCAAGGGCCAGGGGATATTTGAATAACGGTAGACACATCAGATCCCCAGCGCTCACCACTATATTTGATATTTGAATAACGGGAGGCGTCAGATTTAATTTTACCAGCGGTATTAATAATATGTCGCTTTAGAAATCTCCCAGTCTCCTGTAAAAAGATATATAAAGCGTAATACAAAAGGAGGTGCCTCTAAAGAATCCAATAATTTTAGCCTATTTGAGTTATATCCAGTAAGGTTCTAGTATTATTCCTATAGGTAGAACCAGTATACCTTGCAGACAAACAGGTATATACACACTGGCCTGTCTATACCTTATTACATCAGGTCTCTTTTATATATTATATTTTGCTTTTTAAGGAGGATAAGAGTTTTTACCTATCTTGCTGTGTACCTTTGCTCTTGAATCATACATAAAGAGCTATATATTCTTAATGAGGATTAGAGCAGGCTCCCACGTTAGCAAGCTATTTACTCCTCTTATAAGAGATAGCCTTTTGTTCCTTCCCTTAAACCGTTTCCTGACTTCTCCCCACCTCTCCTTCTAATGTCCCATACAAAAGTTTTTTCTATTTTCCCTTTAAAAAGCTGCTATCTAGTAAAGCATAAATCAATTTTTAGAGAAAAAGTACAGTGTCTTATTACATATTCACCACAGCTTTATATTTTCCTAAGTATTAACCTCTTTGCAAATAATATATAAAACAGTTTTATATAACACAATTTTTGTTATTAAGTATTCTGATTCAATATCTCAACTAAATCATGAACAAAGAAGATTTATATAAAGACCAATGAAACATAAAAGATTTTTGTCAATATGTGAAAAACTGCAATTAGCTAGGCAACTCTAACTACTCTTATAATTACTAACACATCTTATATTTTCTTAAGCATTAACCTTCTTGCAATATTCTACAAGACAACTTTATGTGACATAATTTTTTGTTAATAGACTTTCTGGTTCAGTACCCCAGGTATGTCATGGGCCAAGAGGGTTTATATGAAGGCCAGCGAAAACATCAAAGATCATTGTCCCTGTATAAGAAGCTGAAGTTAGCTAAACAATACTGAGTCCCAGGTTCTTGCGTGTACTTAGTAGAGTTCAGTCAGCTCCTTTATAGTTACACCTCGCCACCTTACCTGGTTTTCATCATAAAGCAATGTTCAACTAACAGGTAGGCGGTGGAGAAGATAGATTATCGCCAAAAAGTGCAGATTCAGCATCAGAGAGTGCTAACGTATAGCCGTCCACCACAGCCCTCTGACAGCACTTAATACGATACCTCCCAAGACAGACAGCCAACTCCAGCCGACAGCCTCCAGCGGGGTGAAGAGGAAAAACCAGCTCCCAGCGAGTCCGCCTCACAACTCACCGTCCAGATTACAGCGCCGCGGTAAGCTGGTTCAAAGTTACTAGAAGAGACTCAGAGCAGCATGTCTGCGATGCGTCCCAGCGCTGAATACAAACAATCCAGACCTCCCACGCAACTTCGGTGGGGGAGGGGACCAGCAACCGGCACCTGCTTCAACGCCAGGAAAGTCCGCTGCCATGTTCCGAATCAGCCGGTCCAGGGACGTCAAGGACAGAGGGCAAGTGTATCACTGCGGTAAACTCACAGGATAATCCCAGGTGATCTCGACCTCCCGCGCAGCAGCGGTGGGGGAGGGAGAGGTATGCAAGAAGTCCACCGGTAGTTTGTAGGTGCCCAGGGAGAGTTAGGAGCACTTTATCAATGTGGCAACAAAAAGTTGCAGAAAAATAGCCTCAACCTCCCACGCAGCACCGGTAGGGGAGGGAGGGAGGGAATCAATTCCCCTATACAGGTTCCTCCTGTAGTACTAAGTCAATGACTTCAGAGAGGCACCAACATACAAGTTTTTTTGCAAGCTGACTACCAATGTCAGAGCAGTGGGATGACTGACCACTGTCTGGTTCCAGAAGCGTTAGTACATGCTATCCAAGTAGCTACCCAGATCTCTGGGTTTGGCACGAGAGACAACCTCCACCAGCAGCTGCAGGACTGGAAGGTAACCACACACAGGTGTTGCAGTTAGCTCCTCCTCTGGACCCCATCCTAGTGTTTTTAAAACACTTTTTATCATCACTTTAAGAAGACTGAGGAAACAGCTGGTTTAGCACATAAACATGCTGCATTTGTTTTAATGATTTAAATAAGGGTTTATTGTGACTCTGAACAATGTATACTATGCCAACTTGATCGAGTAAATACAGAAGGTGAAGCACTTCACTGGAACAGCTGGGTTTGATGGTTGGAATGTTTCCCATGCTTGCTTATTCTGCATATGATTTTGGTGTGATGAAAGATTTGTGAGTGATGTTAGCATGTGACCTCTATTCAAGCATCTGTTAAAGGGATATAGAATCAAAATTAAACTTTCATGAGCTGGGCTGGACTGGGAACAAAAAGAAACCCTGGAAAAATGTGAAGACCAGTCCTATGACAGTGTTGTACTATAAGCTACAACAGAATTTATAATCTGGAGAAGACACTCAAAACAGTGTGTCACTCTGCCTCACAGTGTGACTTGACTAGACACTTTTACTATTCAAAGGAGGGCAACTAAAATGGTACATTGTCAAGGAAATACAACTTACAAGGAAATACTTTGTATTTCATTTGCATTAAAGGACCATTAAATACGGTAGAATTAAATAATAAAAAAAACAATGCAATAGCACTCTGATTTTTAAATAAGCAATAGCTTTTCAAAATGTCTTTTAATTTGCAAACCCTCCTGTATCATGTGACAGCTATCAGCCATCATCACAAGCTTATATAGGTATACACTGCAAACTCTTGCTCAGTAGAATCTGGTACCCCAGAAAGTGTGCACATAAAAAAACTGCTCGATGTTATAATGGAAGAAATAGGAAAGTTTCTTAAAACTGCTTGTATTCATCTGAATCATGAAAGTTTAATTTTGACTTTAGTATCCTTTTAATACATTTAGCTAAGTGGATAAAAAAGAGGTGATACAGCTGCATCGCTTTACCTGCAACAACACCCCCTTAAACTGAAGCTGGCGTGCCCGCTGCTGCGGTCCACTGGGAAATCTCCTGGTTTCCTGATAGGCTAATCCAGCCTTGTTCATGAGTCGGGCAAAACATACACTTTTTTTTACAAAAATTCAGTGTGCCTCTCAGGGGTGGACTGAGACCAATCACTGCCCCCACTGTCTCACACTGACCCAAATGTATTCAAATTTTGCAAATGAACATGGTAGCCTCCCTGGCCCCAACGTCAAGGACCAGAGACAGGCCCCCCAACCTGTAAGGCCAGACCCCACACTCCATGGCCCTCAAAGTGACAGTACCCCCGAGTAACAAACCCCACCTCCAGACACAAGGCCCCACTTTGGGACCAGGACCCCACTAAACCCCCACTTAACTGCTTAGTTACTGATAGTGCAGCTGTCAACCCCAGCTTAAGCATCACATCAGGAGCCATGGAGATGCCATTTGTAAGACCCCCCTACATGCTGGGCCCTCAGTCCAGGTTCTATTTTGCAGCTAATCAGTCCACCCCTGTTGCCTCTGCAATGCAATGTACCTCTTTCTCTTGTTATGTTTTGTTCCAAATTAGCTTCTTTCCATGAAAAAATACTTTGGTTGGCTCATGAGTGTGCACATACTACTTGACAGTATTGTTTGCAAAAAAATTTGTAAAAATGTTATGCATATGCACAACCTACCTGCGTATGCCGTAATGAAAAGGTGCTTCATTTTAACCAAGGCAAATAGATAAATAGGCAAATTTATAATTCTAGTATGAAAGTTTGTTTAACTTCTACGTTCCTTTAATGTTAATGCAGTTTGATGATGGGATGGAAACTTATTTATGGAAGTCACAGCCAGCATCTCACTATGAAAATTTATTATAGACTGTCTATAGCACTGTTTTTTAAACCTGTCCTCGGGCCTCCCTAACAGGCCAGATTTTCAGGATATCTGAACTGATGCACAGGTGAAATAATCAGCTGATTAATAAACATTGTTATTTTACCTGCTCTCAACCAAGGTAATCCTGAAAATCTGGCCTGATAGGGATGCCTAAGAACAGTGGCCTATATGGGCTATGACTAAAGTTTGTGTGTGGTTATTTTACATTGTATATGATCACCATTTGCACTAATACTGTCTACTTCTACTTGGGAACTTCTATGCATCCATGGAATTTAGGCTTCCTAGAATCATTATTTCCCAGACTAATAGAACAATGAATCACCCTTGAATAGCAACAAAGAAACCAGCAGAGGAGCCAAAGAAATATCCAGTAAATAAATGTTCATCTCATATCTCCAAAATATCTTCTCAACTCCACATTGCTTATAATAAATACAACTAATTAGCAAACTACTATGAGTGCCCCACACAACAAAAAGTCAATAATTGAACTAGACACACTAAGTGCAATACAAATAAAATAAATACATCCTATAATGTAGTGGAGATTGTGACACGTCGCTGAGCGCCATCCTGTAACTGGAAACATGCACGGAGCAGAACTTACGGGGGCTAACGCTATTCTGTGTTGTTGGCTATTGTGTATGGGCTCTTATATCACTGAGAGGCCATGTTTGGTTTTGATGTAAATAAAGATTATAACTAACAAGACGTCCCTGTGAGCTTTTTAGGGTACATGATACAGACCTATAGAGCCAGCTGTAAGTCATTTGATGCTCTCTAATGTGTGAGTAGATCAGAAGACGGTTGGGGATGTATTCAAAAAAGAAAGTTTATACAGTATCATGTTATCTCTCTGTGTTTTGAGGAAGAATCTACCAACTGAATGTTTGCATCAAATTTATTTCCTCTGAGGAATTCATAGTAATAGAACTCAGTGATACTTTGTTTTATTATGTTCTGTATGTGCACATTGTGTGTCTAGTTCACTTTTTATTTTCTAAATGCATATAAGTTTCTAAAGAATATCTGAGATTATTATCTTGTTAAATGGGTATCAATGTTTGAACTTTGTACACTTTCTCTCTCTCTATTTTAATTTTCCATGTTACTCACTTTTACTTTGTTTGGCAAAACCAGACTGTTCCCAAACCTACTACATTGTTTTTGACTTCCGGTGTCTCTATGAGGATGACACATATGGTTTCCACTCTATCTATTATTTTGACAACCTCCCCTGTTATTTCCTCTGCAGTTTCCTACCATTTCTACCACTCGCACTATTTGTGATTTGAAAAATGAAAAAGAAAACAAAAAGAAACTTGCATACCTACAAGGAAACAAATGATCCTGCCTTAAAGGGGCATGAAACCCATGGTTTTCCCTTCATTATTCAGATAGAGCACATAATTAAAAACCACTTTCCATTTTACTTCTATTAATTAATTTGATTCATTATCTTGGTATCCTTTGACAGAGCAGCAATGCACTACTGGGAGAATATATAATACATTGCAGTAGCTAATGACAAGAGACATAAATGTGCAGCCACAAAGCGGCAGATTGCTCCCAGTAGTGCATTGCTGCTCCTGAGTCTAGGTATGCTTTTCAACAAAGGATACCAATAGAACAAAAGCACATTATGTAATAAAAGTAAATTGTAAAGTTGTTTAAAATTTCATGCTCCTACTGAATCATGAAACTTTAATTTTGACTTTACTGTCTCATTAAATCATTTGACATTATAAATGTAAATATTCTTGTGTAGCATTTTCTTGATACAGAGTGGATGACTTTTTGTGATGTGCCAGATCATGAGCATGATAACCTAAAGCTCCCCACTCTGAGAGATTATCTAAGAATTATTGTCAGTACTGTGAAATAATTTAAAAAGGCAAATTTGACCATGAGAACATCAATGCAGAGCCCTTGATATGAAGAATAGGCGCATATGTTGCAATATAAGGCTCATAAAAAGTCCCCAAAGATTTTTAATGAATTCTCTCCATTCCAATGAGCTTTTATTCATCAGGCCCTAGCGGAGTTAGGCTCCATATAATATGGGGCATATGGGCAGCAGTTCGCCTGCTGCCTGTATATATCATTACATGCTTCAATGAGTAATGCCAACCCCTTCTCTTGCACGAACAATCACATGAGAGAAGGGCCTGTCAATCACCCCAAGCAAAAGTGTTCGGATTGATTGATCTCCGCCAAGACAGAAGATTTACATTGCAGGAAGCAGGCTGACATGTGTGAAACTGCCCCACAAGGGCTCCAAAGCAGCTTACACTGCTTAAAGGGACAGTCAACAACAGAATTTTTGTTGTTTTAAAAGATAGATAATCCCTTTATTACCCATTCCCCAGTTTTGCATAACCAACACAGTTATAATAATACACTTTTTACCTCTGTGATTAACTTGTATCTAAACATCTTCTGAGAGCCCCCTGATCACATGACATTTTATTTATTATCTTTTGACTTTCATTTTAGCCAATTAGTGCAGTGTCTGCCACAATCCACGGCCGTGCTCACAATGTTATCTATAGGGTTTACCTGAACTAGCTCTCCCCTGCTGTGAAAAGCAAATACAAAAGCATGTGATTAGAGGCGGCGTTCAAGGGCTTAGAAATTATCATATGAGCCTTCCTAGGTCTAGCTTTCAACTAAGAATACCAAAAGAACAAAGCAAAATTTGTGATAAAAGTAAATTGGAAAGTTGTTTAAAATTACAATGCAACATTACAGTTGTTTGAAACATGAAAGTTTTTTTTTGGACTTGACTGTCCCTTTAATACACGGAGCCGATAGATGAGATATGAGTAGATGAAAAAGTGACACATCCCTTATATCCCGGGCTGGAAAAATCTTACTATAACTTACCTGTCAGAGAAAAACGTTACTAGTCAGGAGAGTAAAAGTTACAACACTATTATCTGTTTGCACAATTATTAGCGGATCGCTTGCTATTGCTGTATAGATAAATGTGTAAGGCTTTGTTCTGTTATTGATATATAGTCCTTAGCGCTTTTAACTTTTCTTGTTTTTTTTTTTTATATTTTTAATTAATTTTAATTTCTCCAACATAGGTGTGTCCGGTCCACGGCGTCATCCTTACTTGTGGGATATTCTCTTCCCCAACAGGAAATGGCAAAGAGCCCAGCAAAGCTGGTCACATGATCCCTCCTAGGCTCCGCCTACCCCAGTCATTCTCTTTGCCGTTGTACAGGCAACATCTCCACGGAGATGGCTTAGAGTTTTTTAGTGTTTAACTGTAGTTTTTCATTATTCAATCAAGAGTTTGTTATTTTCAAATAGTGCTGGTACGTACTATTTACTCAGAAACAGAAAAGAGATGAAGAATTCTGTTTGTATGAGGAAAATGATTTTAGCAACCGTAACTAAAATCCATGGCTGTTCCACACAGGACTGTTGAGAGCAATTAACTTCAGTTGGGGGAACAGTTTGCAGTCTCTTGCTGCTTGAGGTATGACACATTCTAACAAGACGATGTAATGCTGGAAGCTGTCATTTTCCCTATGGGATCCGGTAAGCCATGTTTATTACGATTGTAAATAAGGGCTTCACAAGGGCTTATTTAAACTGTAGACTTTTTTTGGGCTAAATCGATTGATATTAACACTTATTTAGCCTTGAGGAATCATTTATTCTGGGTATTTTGATTTAATAATATCGGCAGGCACTGTTTTAGACACCTTATTCTTTAGGGGCTTTCCCAAAGCATAGGCAGAGTCTCATTTTCGCGCCGGTGTTGCGCACTTGTTTTTGAGAGGCATGGCATGCAGTCGCATGTGAGAGGAGCTCTGATACTTATAAAAGACTTCTGAAGGCGTCATTTGGTATCGTATTCCCCTTTGGGTTTGGTTGGGTCTCAGCAAAGCAGATACCAGGGACTGTAAAGGGGTTTAAAGCTTAATACGGCTCCGGTTCCGTTATTTTAAGGGTTAAAGCTTCCAAAATTGGTGTGCAATATTTTCAAGGCTTTAAGACGCTGTGGTGAAAATTTGGTGAATTTTGAACAATTCCTTCATGTTTTTTCGCAATTGCAGTAATAAAGTGTGTTCAGTTTAAAATTTAAAGTGACAGTAACGGTTTTATTTTAAAACGTTTTTTGTACTTTCTGATCAAGTTTATGCCTGTTTAACATGTCTGAACTACCAGATAGACTGTGTTCTGAATGTGGGGAAGCCAGAATTCCTATTCATTTAAATAAATGTGATTTATGTGATAATGACAATGATGCCCAAGATGATTCCTCAAGTGAGGGGAGTAAGCATGGTACTGCATCATTCCCTCCTTCGTCTACACGAGTCTTGCCCACTCAGGAGGCCCCTAGTACATCTAGCGCGCCAATACTCCTTACTATGCAACAATTAACGGCTGTAATGGATAATTCTGTCAAAAACATTTTAGCCAAAATGAACCCTTGTCAGCGTAAGCGTGGCTGCTCTGTTTTAGTTACTGAAGAGCATGACGACGCTGATATTAATATCTCTGAAGGGCCCCTAACCCAATCTGAGGGGGCCAGGGAGGTTTTGTCTGAGGGAGAAATTACTGATTTAGGGAACATTTCTCAGCAGGCTGAATCTGATGTGATTACATTTAAATTTAAATTGGAACATCTCCGCATTTTGCTTAAGGAGGTATTATCCACTCTGGATGATTGTGAAAATTTAGTCATCCCAGAGAAACTATGTAAAATGGACAAGTTCCTAGAGGTGCCGGGGCTCCCAGAAGCTTTTCCTATACCCAAGCGGGTGGCGGACATTGTTAATAAAGAATGGGAAAGGCCCGGTATTCCTTTCGTCCCTCCCCCCATATTTAAAAAATTGTTTCCTATGGTCGACCCCAGAAAGGACTTATGGCAGTCAGTCCCCAAGGTCGAGGGAGCGGTTTCTACTTTAAACAAACGCACCACTATTCCCATAGAGGATAGTTGTGCTTTCAAAGATCCTATGGATAAAAAATTAGAAGGTTTGCTTAAAAAGATGTTTGTTCAGCAGGGTTACCTTCTACAACCCATTTCATGCATTGTCCCTGTCACTACAGCCGCATATTTCTGGTTTGATGAACTGCTTAAGGTGCTCGATAGTGACTCTCCTCCTTATCAGGAGATTATGGACAGAATCAATGCTCTCAAATTGGCTAATTCTTTCACTCTAGACGCCTCTTTGCAATTGGCTAAGTTAGCGGCTAAGAACTCTGGGTTTGCTATTGTGGCGCGCAGAGCGCTTTGGTTGAAATCTTGGTCGGCTGATGCGTCTTCCAAGAACAAGCTACTAAACATTCCTTTCAAGGGGAAAACGCTGTTTGGTCCTGACTTGAAAGAGATTATCTCTGATATCACTGGGGGTAAGGGCCACGCCCTTCCTCAGGATCGGCCCTTCAAGGCAAAAAATAGACCTAATTTTCGTCCCTTTCGTAAAAACGGACCAGCCCAAGGTGCTACGTCCTCTAAGCAAGAGGGTAATACTTCTCAGGCCAAGCCAGCTTGGAGACCAATGCAAGGCTGGAACAAGGGAAAGCAGGCCAAGAAACCTGCCACTGCTACCAAGACAGCATGAAATATTGGCCCCCGATCCGGGACCGGATCTGGTGGGGGGCAGACTCTCTCTCTTCGCTCAGGCTTGGGCAAGAGATGTTCTGGATCCTTGGGCGCTAGAAATAGTCTCCCAGGGTTATCTTCTGGAATTCAAGGGACTTCCCCCAAGGGGGAGGTTCCACAAGTCGCAGTTGTCTTCAGACCACATAAAAAGACAGGCGTTCTTACATTGTGTAGAAGACCTGTTAAAAATGGGAGTGATTCATCCTGTTCCATTAAGAGAACAAGGGATGGGGTTCTACTCCAATCTGTTCATAGTTCCCAAAAAAGAGGGAACGTTCAGACCAATCCTAGATCTCAAGATCTTAAACAAATTTCTCAGGTTCCATCGTTCAAGATGGAAACCATTCGAACTATCCTTCCTTCCATCCAGGAAGGTCAATTTATGACCACGGTGGATTTAAAGGATGCGTATCTACATATTCCTATCCACAAGGAACATCATCGGTTCCTAAGGTTTGCATTCCTGGACAAACATTACCAGTTCGTGGCGCTTCCTTTCGGATTAGCCACTGCTCCAAGGATTTTCACAAAGGTACTAGGGTCCCTTCTAGCGGTGCTCAGACCAAGGGGCATTGCAGTAGTACCTTACCTGGACGACATTCTGATTCAAGCGTCGTCCCTTCCTCAAGCAAAGGCTCACACGGACATTGTCCTGGCCTTTCTCAGATCTCACGGCTGGAAAGTGAACGTGGAAAAGAGTTCTCTATCCCCGTCAACAAGGGTTCCCTTCTTGGGAACAATTATAGACTCCTTAGAAATGAGGATCTTTCTAACAGAGGCCAGAAAAACAAAGCTTCTGGACTCTTGTCGGATACTTCATTCCGTTCCTCTTCCTTCCATAGCTCAGTGCATGGAAGTGATCGGGTTGATGGTGGCGGCGATGGACATAGTTCCTTTTGCGCGCATTCATCTAAGACCATTACAACTGTGCATGCTCAGTCAGTGGAATGGGGACTATACAGACTTGTCTCCGAAGATACAAGTAAATCAGAGGACCAGAGACTCACTCCGTTGGTGGCTGTCCCTGGACAATCTGTCTCAAGGGATGATGTTCCACAGACCAGAGTGGGTCATTGTCACGACCGACGCCAGTCTGATAGGCTGGGGCGCGGTCTGGGGATCCCTGAAAGCTCAGGGTCTTTGGTCTCGGGAAGAATCTCTTCTACCGATAAATATTCTGGAACTGAGAGCGATATTCAATGCGCTCCAGGCCTGGCCCCAGCTTGCGAGGACCAGGTTCATACGGTTTCAATCAGACAACATGACGACTGTTGCGTACATCAACCATCAGGGGGGAACAAGGAGTTCCCTAGCGATGGAAGAAGTAACCAAAATTATTCTTTGGGCGGAGTCTCACTCCTGCCACCTGTCTGCTATCCACATCCCAGGAGTGGAAAATTGGGAAGCGGATTTTCTGAGTCGTCAGACATTGCATCCGGGGGAGTGGGAACTCCATCCGGAAATCTTTGCCCAAGTCACTCACCTGTGGGGCATTCCAGACATGGATCTGATGGCCTCTCGTCAGAACTTCAAAGTTCCTTGCTACGGGGCCAGATCCAGGGATCCCAAGGCGGCTCTAGTGGATGCACTAGTAGCACCTTGGACCTTCAAACTAGCTTATGTGTTCCCGCCATTTCCTCTCATCCCCAGGCTGATAGCCAGGATCAAGCAGGAGAGGGCGTCGGTGATCTTGATAGCTCCTGCGTGGCCACGCAGGACTTGGTATGCAGATCTGGTGAATATGTCATCGGCTCCACCTTGGAAGCTACCTTTGAGACGAGACCTTCTTGTTCAGGGTCCGTTCGAACATCCGAATCTGGTTTCACTCCAGCTGACTGCTTGGAGATTGAACGCTTGATTTTATCGAAGCGAGGATTCTCAGATTCTGTGATCGATACTCTTGTTCAGGCCAGAAAGCCTGTGACTAGAAAGATTTACCACAAAATTTGGAAAAAATATATCTGTTGGTGTGAATCTAAAGGATTCCCTTGGGACAAGGTTAAGATTCCTAGGATTCTATCCTTCCTTCAAGAAGGATTGGAAAAAGGATTATCTGCAAGTTCCCTGAAGGGACAGATTTCTGCCTTGTCGGTATTACTTCACAAAAAGCTGGCAGCTGTGCCAGATGTTCAAGCCTTTGTTCAGGCTCTGGTTAGAATCAAGCCTGTTTACAAACCTTTGACTCCTCCTTGGAGTCTCAATTTAGTTCTTTCAGTTCTTCAGGGGGTTCCGTTTGAACCCTTACATTCCGTTGATATTAAGTTATTATCTTGGAAAGTTTTGTTTTTAGTTGCGATTTCTTCTGCTAGAAGAGTCTCAGAATTATCTGCTCTGTAGTGTTCTCCTCCTTATCTGGTGTTCCATGCAGATAAGGTGGTTTTACGTACTAAACCTGGTTTTCTTCCAAAAGTTGTTTCTAACAAAAACATTAACCAGGAGATTATCGTACCTTCTCTGTGTCCAAAACCAGTTTCAAAGAAGGAACGTTTGTTGCACAATTTGGATGTTGTTCGCGCTCTAAAATTCTATTTAGATGCTACAAAGGATTTTAGACAAACATCTTCCTTGTTTGTTGTTTATTCAGGTAAAAGGAGAGGTCAAAAAGCAACTTCTACCTCTCTCTCTTTTTGGATTAAAAGCATCATCAGATTGGCTTACGAGACTGCCGGACGGCAGCCTCCCGAAAGAATCACAGCTCATTCCACTAGGGCTGTGGCTTCCACATGGGCCTTCAAGAACGAGGCTTCTGTTGATCAGATATGTAGGGCAGCGACTTGGTCTTCACTGCACACTTTTACCAAATTTTACAAGTTTGATACTTTTGCTTCTTCTGAGGCTATTTTTGGGAGAAAGGTTTTGCAAGCCGTGGTGCCTTCCATTTAGGTGACCTGATTTGCTCCCTCCCTTCATCCGTGTCCTAAAGCTTTGGTATTGGTTCCCACAAGTAAGGATGACGCCGTGGACCGGACACACCTATGTTGGAGAAAACAGAATTTATGTTTACCTGATAAATTTCTTTCTCCAACGGTGTGTCCGGTCCACGGCCCGCCCTGGTTTTTTTAATCAGGTCTGATATTTTATTTTCTTTAACTACAGTCACCACGGTACCATATGGTTTCTCCTATGCAAATATTCCTCCTTAACGTCGGTCGAATGACTGGGGTAGGCGGAGCCTAGGAGGGATCATGTGACCAGCTTTGCTGGGCTCTTTGCCATTTCCTGTTGGGGAAGAGAATATCCCACAAGTAAGGATGACGCCGTGGACCGGACACACCGTTGGAGAAAGAAATTTATCAGGTAAACATAAATTCTGTTATTACCAAATTCAATTTCTATAAATGTATATGTTATTTTTTTTTTGTTTTGTTTATATTTTTTTTATTGAGACAATATTGTAAAAACATGAAAAACAAAACAAAGGAATATACATACAGTGGTATAAATTCCACCAAAAGGGGTGCCCAGTTTTAGGTTTATATGAGACAAACTAAGATCTATCAAAGTCTGATTATTCCTCTTGTACATCCACATTTTTTGTCCATGTCTTCACTCTTTATGTTTGATAGTCCATGTTCATAATGTCTCTTTCAGATTTTTCGCCATTATCCAAAACAAACTTTACATAACTGAATATATATCTAGAATATATAACTAAATAAACAAACAAACAAATATACAGATTACATGTTTCTAATTATCAGATTATTGCATTAGTTTCTTGTTAGGCGTTATCTTATAACCGGGAGTATCACTGGACGCTGAGCAGTATTCTAAATCTTCACCTGGAACTGAATGGGTTACTTGGCGAGATCTCGGGAGACAGCATTTAGACATGCAGCAAGTAAAGTCTAATTACTGTTCTGTTTATTATAAGGCATCATATACTTTTATAGACAATGGTTACAGTATATGGGGTTAAACAAATGATGTATCATAATCACACCATTCTACACAACACAAGTTAGAACAAAGAAGCACAGTAAAAATAATAGGAATAAGGAGTTTACTGTGAAACTAACAGTTTTAGATAACTGTGTATCTGGGCGCATCAACAAGGACATAGCAAGGCCATTCTTAAGACACAATTGTTGCAGATGAAACTAAAATCTAATGTAAGCAAATGTTCTCACAGCATAATAACCACATTATAATGAAATATAATGCTGAAACAAAATGGAGTCTGTATGGTTTAAATATATATTCTTACATTCCACCCTTTTATTCTAACAGAATAACATAAAATTAAACAACTATATAAAAGGCACAGAAAATTAGTAAATCTATTAACAATATAAGCCTAATACTATGGTATAACATGAAACGATGTGAGAATACTGTAGAGAAATTCATTCACATTTACTGCTATAATAGTTAACTATAATAAAACGCTGAAAAGGCCATAATATGTCACTGCACATGAGTACGGTCTCTCCAATACTCTCTGTCTACCTCCCAGCATCCCCAAACTACCGGTCTGTCTACACAACCAGCCCCCTATCTACCCCCAAACAACACTGCATCTTTATTTCTCAACCTGCATAGCTGGCATCCTCAAATAGCATAGACATTTCCCTGCTCTGTACACTCTCCACAGTTAAGCATAACATGGGAACAGCACAATTATCTCTGGGTGGCCTCTGAATCTGATCACTTTAAGAATATTCTTTGTCCTCTTAGAGCTCCACCTTCCTCAGACACTCTGCTTCAATACCATAGTCTATTAGCAGTAGGGGTGCTTTGCACTTGAGAAAGTATCTATCTGCAGATACATGCTGGAAGTACAATGGTTTGTTCATGGGCTAGACAAGGAAAACAGGTGGATCCTCACAGCAACAGACACTCGGGTCACAAGGAGTCTAATTTAGCTGTGGATGTCTCTGTAACAGCGTAACAGATCCTCAACTCCAACAGTCAAGGCACAGTCCAGAGAAGGATAGTCTATGTTCTGAAGAATCACATCATAGGAAACAGTCATAGATTACCCAGAGTCCAGTTCTGGGGCTGGTACCAGCTTGCAATGCAAAGAATGGATCCAAAAGATAGTTCAACAACTTTTACTGCAGTATGGTGGTTAAAACAAACTTGACAAAAGGTCTTTTTATGTTCCTTTTCTTTACTTTACCTAGGCGCCAGGCATCTCTTTATTTAAAGGGTTTACTTGCATTCAATCTTCGATCTGTTGGAGAGTGCACTATGGAATTTTATCTGTACAGATTTACCGAAATAAGAAAAACTAAAAAATTATTTAGTTAGTGTTTTTTTCTCTTTTCTGGATACAGCTTCATGATCTCATCCTGCAAATACAAATATTTTGTTAACAACTTGTCTAAATATTTTAGGTTAATTTTCTTACTTAAAAACACTCACCTAAATCACATAAATAAAGATACTCATCAATACATAAAGATACTCATCAATACATAAAGATACTCATCAATATTCCCCCCTTTGTTTGTGTGAAACACCCTATGTGTCACACAAACACAATATGACAGCAAACTAAAAGATAATCCATGCACTCCTAAAAGAAGTAGTATCCTTTAAATCAGGCAAAATCATATACATCCCAATATTCAATATTCCATTCATACAGCACCCTTCCACACACATTCTCTAAAAATCATTTAAAAACAACTGTCCACTACGTAAAACAAAACATTAACAGAAAACAAGCACATATACGTACACTCACTGAAACACAGCACTGAAAAATACTACATTCTAGCAAAACACTGTAATAATTCAAATTCTATAACAACCTTTAGCTATGGTTTTGTAAATTTTACCCTGCACAATACTATGAAATCATGCTAATAATGCAATCACTTTAGAAAACCAATACACTCTAGTTGCACATTTACAAATAAAATCCCTAATCATAAATTGACAAAGAGAACACTCAATACTATATTCTGGGAAAGGTCATTGCTACTGCTCTATGGTTTCTGCTTGTATGCACAGTGCAAACCCACTGTTAAAGAATTTGTCACAAATAATTTGGGAAAAGCTTTAGAATCCAGTCTGTTGGCGGCTGTAACCAGCCACGTAACCGTTACATGCTATGCTATCCTTTTATTATAATCAGGATTCTAATAAATAAACAATTATTTGATTTAATTTTTATATATAATTTAATATTCAACATTGTTGCAGCTCTCTGACTAAATTTAACAATTGTATACAACAAAATAAAATTTCTGAAATGAATAATAATAATAATTTACACTAATAGATTAAAAGGAGAGTTTACCCAAAAATGTTCTTCCCTTTAAATTGTTCCCAATGATCCATTTTACCTCATGGAGTGTATTTATTTTTTTACAAGTAGCTGATTCAGCCTGTGGTATACCCACTTATAGTAAACATTTTGTATAGTGGAGCCTCATCTATTGAATAGCCTAAGTAACCACAGTCAGAAGAAGAAATTACACTCTCCGTGAGGTACAGGATAGTTAAGTAATAAAATGACAATTTTTCCATTGCTCTTTCTAAACATTGAGCTCCAGTTTTCAAGACAAATATCAGATAAGGACAATAAGATATGCTATTACCTGAAACTCAACCCATTGTAATAGGCTGTGATTTAAAAGCACAAAAGCAACTAATTCATATATACAAATAAACCTGAAAATGCAATTTCTCCTAAATTTTATACTATACAGCTGGTGTACATCAACATTAAAACAATTTTACAGTGTACTTCCCTTTAAGGGCTGACCATTTATAATATGTAAATTACATATATAACTTGTATTATTTACCTATACTTAAAATAAACCTATTAATCCCTTGCCAGAAAAACTCTTATTTACCATATCTAAAATCACGCACATCATCGCACTTACAAATTCCTTAGTTAGTTCACTTGCAAAAACAATATATTTATATGCCTTAGACCATGGCTTTCCAAACTTTTCTTGTTGGTGACACACTTTTTAGACCTACATCATTTTGTGACAGTAATTCAGTTGTAGAAGCAAACAGAAGGTTAAACCAACTTGTTTTAAGAGATACGGACACATACATACATTTTATAATAACGAAATGTATTTACAAGCAACAGTATGTATGTATGTGCAAGAATTTAAAAAAAAGTTTAATAACACCAATAGCTACTTACTATTTTAATAGGATGTATGAGGTTGATGGGATGAACATAGTTTCTGAATATTTGGTGGAATATTAGATAAAGACACTCGCATTTCATCATCAAACATTTTTAAGCTTCCACTTCCTATCCATATATCAAGAGCAGGAGCAGCAATGCACTACTGGGAGCTAGCTGCAAAAAAAACACCTTGACTTCTGACTTCAGCTCAGCATTTAAGCTGCCGCCCTCAGCTCTGTTTGTCCGACTGACTACTGCCCACGCTGCAAACACACTGCTGTCCCACTCACTGACTACACGTGCAGTCACAAGCCGATTGAGGAGACTACACTTGCAGTCAGGAGCCAATGTGCCACCAATGGGAATAGTTTCAGTTCCCACTGAGCTGCGTCAATAGGTTCAGATGATCTGTGACCCACTAGGTATCAATCGCGCGTCAACCATGTGATATGTGTAGCAGGCAGGCGGAAAGTCGAAAACCAAAAAACAATAATAAAAAAAATATTAAATTAAAAAAATGTGTACTGAAGCAGGGACACACCTACACACTAATGTGTCACGACACACAGTTTGGAAAGCACTGCCTTAGACACATCAAATCTCTCATCAATCCTATTACTGGCACACAGAATTAAGCATTGTGCACATTTCTCTTGTAAGGTGTATCCAGTCCACGGATCATCCATTACTTTTGGGATATTCTCCTTCCCAACAGGAAGTTGCAAGAGGATCACCCACAGCAGAGCTGCTATATAGCTCCTCCCCTAACTGCCATATCCAGTCATTCTCTTGCAACTCTCAACAAGCATGGAGGTAGTAAGAGAGAAGTGGTGTAACATAGTTGTTTTTTTTCTTCAATCAAAAGTTTATTTTTAAATGGTACCGGAGTTGTACTATTTTGTCCCAGGCAGAAAATAGAAGAAGAATCTGCCTGTGATTTCTATGATCTTAGCAGGTTGTAACTAAGATCCATTGCTGTTCTCACACATGACTGAAGAGAGAGGTAACTTCAGCGGGGGAATGGCGTGCAGGTTATCCTGCTATGAGGTGTGTGCAGTTAATTTTTTTCTAGAAGATGTGAATGCTAGAAAATGCTGCTGATACCAGATTTATGTAATCTGGTATCATGCTTACTTTCTGAGGTAATACTCTTATAGATTTGTAAGCGACAATGAGGTTTATCAGATTTCAGTCGGACAACATCACGACTGTGGCTTACATCAAACATCAAGGGGGAACAAGGAGTTCCCTAGCGATGTTAGAAGTCTCAAAGATAATTCGCTGGGCAGAGATTCACTCTTGCCACCTATCAGCAATCCATATCCCAGGTGTAGAGAACTGGGAGGCGGATTTTCTAAGTCGACAGACTTTTCATCCGGGGGAGTGGGAACTCCATCCGGAGGTGTTTGCACAATTGATTCATCGTTGGGGCAAACCAGAACTGGATCTCATGGCGTCTCGCCAGAACGCCAAGCTTCCTTGTTACGGATCCAGGTCCAGGGACCCCAAGGCAACGCTGATAGATGCTCTAGCAGCGTCTTGGTCCTTCAACCTGGCTTATGTGTTTCCACCGTTTCCTCTGCTCCCTCGTCTGATTGCCAAAATCAAGCAGGAGAGAGCATCGGTGATCTTGATAGCGCCTGCGTGGCCACGCAGGGCTTGGTATGCAGATCTGGTGGACATGTCATCCTTTCCACCATGAACTCTGCCGCTGAGACAGGACCTTCTACTTCAAGGTCCTTTCAACCATCCAAATCTAATTTCTCTGAAACTGACTGCCTGGAGATCGAACGCTTGATTTTATCAAAGCGTGGCTTATCCGAGTCAGTCATTGATACCTTAATTCAGGCACGAAAGCCTGTCACCAGGAAAATCTATCATAAGATATGGGCTTCGGCAACCTCTCTTTCGTTTTGGCTAAGAAGTATAATCCGCTTAGCTTATGAGACTGCTGGCCAGCAGCCTCCTGAAAGGATTACAGCTCATTCTACTAGAGCTGTGGCTTCTACATGGGCCTTTAAAAATGAGGCTTCTGTTGAACAGATTTGCAAGGCGGCGACTTGGTCTTCGCTTCATACTTTTTCAAAATTCTATAAATTTGATACTTTTGCTTCTTCAGAGGCTATTTTTGGGAGAAAGGTTTTACAGGCAGTGGTACCTTCCGTTTAAGTACCTGCCTTGTCCCTCCCTTCATCCGTGTACTTTAGCTTTGGTATTGGTATCCCACAAGTAATGGATGATCCGTGGACTGGATACACCTTACAAGAGAAAACATAATTTATACTTACCTGATAAATTTTATTTCTCTTGTGGTGTATCCAGTCCACGGCCCGCCCTGTCATTTTGAGGCAGGTATTTTTTAAATTCTAAATTTAAGTCAACACTGCTTTCTCCTTTCTCTGCTTGTCTTCGGTCGAATGACTGGATATGGCAGTTAGGGGAGGAGCTATATAGCAGCTCTGCTGTGGGTGATCCTCTTGCAACTTCCTGTTGGGAAGGAGAAGATCCGTGGACTGGATACACCACAAGAGAAATAAATTTATCAAGTAAGTATAAATTATGTTTTTTATTATTACATGACTTTAAAATCACGTTACAGCAATAACACTTAAAGCAAATCTCTACAGCGTCAGATTTCTTAGCTAAAAAAACACTGATACATACACAGTTAAATTAAGTACCAGTCAGAAAACACAGAGAAAAAAAGAAGCACCAAGGTCAGCTTTTGCAGCGATTGTAAGAAGATGTACACACTCATCTTTCAACTTGCATACCGTAAATATTTCACTCCCAACATTCATTCTTAAAGGGACAATCAAGTCCAAAAAAAAGTTCATGTTTCAAATAGGGCATGTAATTTTAAACAACTTTCCAATTTACTTTTATCACCAATTTTGCTTTGTTCTCTTGGTATTCTTAGTTGAAAGCTAAACCTAGGAGGTTCATATGCTAATTTCTTAGACCTTGAAGGCCGCCTCTAATCTAAATGCATTTTGATAGTTTTTCACCACTAGAGGGCATTAGTTCACGTGTTTCATATAGATAACATTGAGCTCATGCACGTGAATTTACCATGGAGACAGCTCTGATTGGCTAAAATGCAAGTCTGTCAAAAGAACTGAAATAAGGGGGCAGTCTGCTGAGGCTTAGATACAAGGTAATTACAGAGGTAAAACGTGTATAATTATAACTGTGTTGGTTATGCAAAACTGGGGAATTGGTAATTAAGGGATTATCTATATTTTAAAACAACAACAATTCTGGTGTTGACTGTCCCTTTAAGCAATTTAACATACATCAAGCTTTTAAAGACACAGGAAACACATTTTATTAATGTTCTATCTCTTTAAGGAAAAGATATTTCAAACATATCAGGGACATTAGAAATACGACAAGATAAACTTTCCACCAAATTTAAAATGTATCTAAAATTGTCTGAACTTGCTAAGAATGGCCATTTCCCAGCAAATTGAGGCGTAAAAAAATAATAATATATTTTTAGACCGGATAATAAATCCTCAGATATTTAGTGGGGAGTAAACATATTACACGTAACACGAGACACAGTGAAACATCGGACAGACACTTCTTACACATAAAGACTTAGAATCTCCGTTACACAGAATCTCTGTTTCGTTACTGCAAAGACCATACAACAACAAAAAAAGGGATTTCACATACCAAGCTATTTTTCAAGATACATCCTGTCACATTACAAAATTATGTTCAGGGAGTCAGGAACTTTTCTCCATGAGTACAGTATGCAACAAATGGCAACAACACTTGTCACTAAGCCCTTTGAACAGAAAACACATTCACAACACAATAAGATTAGCAATGAAATAAGCAATTACGCAACAAGCGTTAAGTGACCATTCAGCTCCAGTGATATTTAAACTAAACTATACTATATGCTTATATAAGGGATTTTTAATCCTTTAAAACCCTTAAAGCAAAATACTTAAAGGGACAGTCTACACCAGAATTTTTATTGTTTTAAAAGATAGATAATCCCTTTATTACCCATTCCCTAGTTTTGCATAACCAACACAGTTATAATAATATACTTTTTATCTCTGTAATTATCTTGTATCTAAGCCTCTGCAAACTGCCCCTTTATTTCAGTTTTGACAGACTTGCATTTTAGCCAATCAGTGCTGGCTCCTAGGTAACTCCATGTGCCTGAGCACAGTGTTATCTATATGACACACATGAACTAACACCCTCTAGTGGTGAAAAACTGTCAAAAAGCATTCAGAAAAGAGGCGGCCTTCAAGGTCTAAGAAATTAGCATATATACTTCCTAGGTTTAGCTTTCAACTAAGAATACCAAAAGAACAAAGCAAAATTGGTGATAAAAGTAAATTGGAAAATTGTTTAAAATGACATGCCCTATCTGAATCATAAAAGTTTATTTTGGACTAGACTGTCCCTTTAACTTCCATTATCGCAAAACAAATTAGGTGAGACTTAATAGCTCACGCTATAATTTTCGCTATAACTTGCGCTAGGACTCAAACCTACGCAAACCCACGCTTAACGGCAGGACTTAAACCTGTCCAGGGGAGTTTAACCCCTTATAAAGGGACTTTAACCCTGTATATATCACTAATGCTGGTTAGACTGTGGGTTCAGATTCACAGAGGGAAAAGCAGAATAAAAACACTTATCTACTTACCCCTGTGTGAATCCCATGCTCAGACACCAGAATTGTTAGGCGTTATTTTATAACCGGGGGAATCACTTGACACTTAGCAGTATTCTACACCTTCACCTTGAACTGAATGGGTTACTTCGCAAGATCTCGGGAAACAGCATTTAGACATTCAGCAAGTAAAGTGTATTCACAGTTCTGTTTATTATAAGGTATCACATACTTTTATAGAAAATGGTTACAGTACAGGTATACTCCGCTCATACCGGACCGGAGCCCCGCTATAAAGTGAAAACCGTCTTAAAGTGAAACAAGGCAGTTTTAGCTTTCTTTTCACTTGCCAATGTGTTTAAAAACTTGAAAACATGTTTGAACTAACATATATTAGAGGTACAATAGTGCTATGTTTAGTTTAACACTCACACAGCACATTTATTCAATTAGTATTCAATAAATACTGTACCTGTAAAATAGTGACAATTACTGCAGTAAAATTTGCCAGACTATAGCACTGAGACACAGATAGCACTGTAATGCTGTAAACAGAGTGAACTAAGCATAACAAAATGGTGCCAGTCACTTTTCTCGCAATCTCACAAAGATTACAACACTGTTTCAAAATACTTGGAGGTTAAACTTCAGCTCCAAAAAGCGCTGTATTAGCGAAGCGCTATAAAGTGAGGTATACCTGTATATGAGGTTAAACAAATGACGTATCATAATCGCACCATTCTACACAGCATATGTTAGAACAAAGAAGCACAATAAAAAATAATAGAAATATGGAGGAATAAGGAGTTCACTGTGAAACTAACAGTTTTAGATAACCGTGTATCTGGGCGCATCTCCAAGGACATAGCAAGGTCATTCTTGAGACACAATTGTTGCATATGAAACTAAAATCTAATGTCAGCATATGTTCTCACAGCATCATAATAACCATATTATAATGAAATATAATGCTGAAACAAAATGGAGTCAGTGTGGTTAAATATATATTCTTACATTTCTCTAGATCTAAAATCATTTATCACACCCATTCTGTAATAGATATGTTACCCATGCAGTAAAATTATACAAATTAACATTATATATTATGGATAGCTAAGTATTATCTGCATGTATACCAGTGAAGGGGATTAAAACCTTAGTTATGAGTGACTTATTCAAGAGTTGAGTATTTTCTGTGTATAAGATTCCCACAAAAATATCATATCAGGAAAGAGGTTTATGTTCCCTATATATCTGTTATTTTAAGTGTGGACTAGATATTTTTTCCCTAACCTTATAGCTGGTTATTTACCATTGCATATAGATATTTCAAGATATTTTTATGTTGGAATAACGTCCAGGCTTACTTTGGTAAGAGGCCCCTTGCATTGGTGGAGAGTTAACAAAGATAAATATCCTACCTTGGTGATTTTGACAAAACCCTATATGCATCTCAGGCACCTCAACACCATCTGAGCGCCTCTTCTCTGCTGCAGGCAAAATAGCTTGCAAAAAAAGAGCCAACCTCAGCCAGGAGCATATGAACATGTTGACATTTTTGCATTTGAATGCAAAGTTTCTGAGAGAATGAATAACAGAATGTTCTAAACAGTGATAGTCTACCTTTTTGTAGCTCTACCTCTTTTGAAAGTTTTTTTTTTTTTTTTTTTGCTTGATTAAAAAAAAAAAAGTTTTAGTCTGAAGTTTATATTTATAGCACTCAGTATGTGGATTTTTTTTTTAAAATATAGGAATTTCTTTTTAATCCGATTAGTCGATTGATCGAAAAAATAATTATTCGATTATGAAAATAATCATTAGTTGCAGACCTACATTCCAATGCTTCAAAGTCATTAGGACAGTTCTGAGCTGTATGCCCAGTCTCTTTGAATTTAAAACATTTTATAGCAGACTTAGTCACTTTTGAGTCTCTCCAAGAAAAATCACTAGGATCCCCCGGCTCATTGCTAGACCCCCTCCTCCCTCGAACAGTCTTAACAGATTAGTAGGGCTCTGGAACTTCAGGCTCCAGGGGGGTCTCTTGGATGGAGTAATGTAACAGGTCCCCTGCTGCAACGTATCTCTCCACAAATTCCACCAGCTGATCAATTGTTTGGGGGTCACCCTGACTCACCCCCTGGCAAAAGGCAATTGATAAGCTCCTCAGGATTCGATCCATCATGAGCAGCTCTAAAACAAAAATCAGGTGAATTGGTCTCGGTCTTCAGCCATTTCATGGCAAGATGTATCAAGTCAAACATCTGAGACCTAACTGTCCTAACCTTGCTGTAATTCTGGGCATGAAACCCCTGGGCACAAACGGCCTTTGTCACTCCCGCGCCAAGATTTCTACTTTTAACTTTTTTATAATCTTTGCTCTGAACCCAAATCATAGTAAGCTTTCTGTGGTTCTTCACTCATGGAATGGTGCAAGAAAACTCGCCCACAGGCCAGCCTTGCCTCTCAGCGGTTTGCTCAAATGTCATCAGATAAGCCTCTACATCGTCTGTAGCCCCCATCTGTTGCAGGTAATTACTCACGCCAAATACTCTGGGAGCTCCTGCCGCACTCCCAGACAGCCTCTCAGACAGGCTCTGGATTTCTTGATACATGGCATGAGTGGCTGCTCCTCTCTCAGCAAACTATGAGCCTCCGCTTGTGTAGCTGCCAGCTGCTTAATCAGCGCACCTGTATTTACTTTCTGACTTAGCACCAGTTCAGTGTGCTGCCGTATACTCCACGAAATGTGAATAAAATAACAGTCTCCTTAGGTATTTTGTCCCGGGAATAGCTTTGACATGCAGTTTTCACAGAAGATAAACACTCCAAACACACTGGATTAGATGTAAAAGCCTTGACCTGTTTATACAGAGACAATTTGCAGGAATATAGTTTTAACATAAATAAAAGAACAAAATAAATCATTGCACAATGGTGCTTACTTTACAGAATAAAGTATCTCTGCCACATCCAAACTGTGGAGTGGAAAAGCCACACAACTTTAATATATTACATAATATATTTTCAATACCACCAACAGCATTGCATAATTTGTGGGGAAACATATATTCCATTGTACACAATACCCTTAGCTCTTTCACAATATATATATGTTTAAATATTTGTATGTGTGTATACATTTCTATATATGTATGTGTTTATATGCGTAAATATGAATGTGCACACACACACACATATATATATATATATATATATATTATTTTTTTTTTCTGGAGAGACTGTGTATTTCAGAAAGGCTGACATTATACCCAGGAGGGTAAGGGTAAGCAGTAATCCTAGAGCTAAAAGAAGGGCATTACTTAGCTTGCATATGGGGCCTATTTCATATATGGTTGACACTGAATGACAAATGTTTGTAAGCAAACGTTTTTTTGAAGGGAGTGCCTTAACGTTTTTTTGTGGGCAAGGAACGTTTTGGGCAACTTTATTTGGGCACACATGGCTTAACTTTAGGGTTTTAGAACCCACATGGCTAGTTATAAAAGGCTGAGGAAACATCGAGTGAGATGGGCGGGGCCTACAGTTAGTCACCAAGCAGCAAGCTCTAACTTCTGAGGGCCCTGGTGTATGTTTTGGGCCAAATTGAAGCTTTTACCCCACACTGTCAATCCCTGAGGGCAGGTAGGGCCACAGCAGGGCTGTGGCAAGGTGCTGAGGTTTTTTTTTCCGGATCTGGGCCTATTTTCGATCCGGTTTGGTAATTAAGGGGTTAATTATTAAAAAAAATTCTTGTGCAATCTTAACTACTTATAGTGTGTCTACATACAAAATTTTAAGAAATTTGGTGCATGTTTAGGCTGTTTTGCAGAACGTGTATGCTTTTTTTCTCTTAAAGGCGCAGTACCGTTTTTTAAGATTCTTATTTTTTTCACTAAATAAAGTGTTTTCATGCTTGTTTGTGGTCATTACTAGCCTGTTCAACATGTCTGACATTGAGGAAAGTCAATGTTCAATATGTTTAGAAGCCATTGTGGAACCTCCACTTAGAATGTGTCCCTCATGCACTGAAAGGTCTATAAATTGTAAAGAACATATTTTAGCTACTAAAAGAATGTTGCAGGATGATTCTCAGTCAGAAGAGAATCAGGTTATGCCATCTAATTCTCCCCAAGTGTCACAACCGTTAACGCCCGCACAAGCGACGCCAAGTACTTCTAGTGCATCTAATTCTTTCACCCTGCAAGATATGGCCGCAGTTATGAATACTACCCTCACAGAGGTTTTATCTAAGCTGCCTGGGTTGCAAGGGAAGCGCAGCAGGTCTGGTGTGAGAACAAACGCTGAGCCTTCTGACGCCTTATTAGCTATATCCGATGTACCCTCACAATGTTCTGAAGTGAGGGATTTGCTGGCTGAGGGAGAGATTTCTGACTTAGGAAATATGTTCCCTCAGACAGATTCAGATATGACGGCTTTTAAATTTAAACTAGAACACCTACGCTTATTGCTCAGGGAGGTTTTAGTGACTCTGGATAATTGTGACCCTATTGTAGTTCCAGAGAAATTGTGTAAAATGGACAGATTCCTAGAGGTTCCTGCCTACACTGATGTTTTTCCAGTCCCTAAGAGGATTTCGAAAATTGTTTCTAAGGAGTGGGATTGACCAGGTATTCCGTTTGCTCCCCCTCCTACTTTTAAGAAAATGTTTCCCATATCAGACACCGTGCGGGACTCGTGGCAGATGGTCCCTAAGGTGGAGGGAGCTATTTCTACACTGGCTAATCGTACAACTATACCTATTGAGGACAGATGTGCTTTTAAAGATCCTATGGATAAAAAATTAGAGGGTCTCCTGAAGAAAATATTTGTTCATCAAGGTTTTCTTCTCCAACCTATAGTACTGTAACTACTGCAGCGTCCTTTTGGTTCGAGGCTCTGGAAGTTGAGACTCCGTTAGAGGATATTCTGGATAGAATTAGGGCTCTCAAGCTAGCTAATTCTTTCATTACAGATGCGGCTAAATTAGCGGCGAAGAATTCAGGTTTTGCCATTTTAGCGCGTAGAGCGGTATGGCTTAAGTCCTGGTCTGCTGATGTGTCATCAAAGGCTAAGCTTTTAGCCATCCCTTTCAAGGGTAAGACCCTATTCGGGCCTGAACTGAAAGGGATCATTTCAGACATCACTGGAGGGAAAGGCCATGCCCTTCCTCAGGATAAGACGAATAAGATGAGGACCAAACAAAATAATTTTCGTTCCTTTCGAAACTTCAAAGGTGGTCCCTCTTCCTCTTCCCCTGCCGCAAAGCAAGAGGGGAATCTTGCTCAATCCAAGTCAGTCTGGAGACCTAACCAGACTTGGAACAAGGGTAAACAGGCCAAGAAGCCATCAAGACAGCATGAAGGGGTAGCCCCCAATCCGGGACCGGATCTAGTAGGGGGCAGACTTTCTCTCTTCACTCAGGCTTGGGCAAGAGACGTTCAGGATTCCTGGGCTTTAGAAATAGTAACCCAGGGGTACCCTCTAGATTTCAAAGATTCTCCCCCAAGGGGGAGATTCCATCTTTCTCAATTGTCTGTAAACCAGACAAAAAGAGAGGCGTTCTTACGCTGTGTAGAAAACCTATATTCCATGGGAGTGATCTGCCCAGTTCCGGAAACAGAACAGGGGCAAGGGTTCTACTCCAATCTGTTTGTGGTTCCCAAAAAAGAAGGAACTTTCAGACCAATTCTGGATCTCAAGATCCTAAACAAATTCCCCATCCTTCAAGATGGAGACCATTCGGACTATTTTGCCACTGTGGACTTAAAGGATGTGTATCTACACATTCCTATCCACAAAGATCATTACCAGTTCCTCAGGTTTGCCTTTCTGGACAAGCATTACCAGTTTGTGGCTCTTCCCTTTGGGTTGGCCACGGCTCCCAGAATTTTCACAAAGGTGCTAGGGTCCCTTCTGGCGGTTCTAAGGCCGCTGGGCATAGGTGTGGCGCCTTATTTGGACGATATCTTAATCCAGGCGTCAACTTACCAACTAGCCAAATCTCACACGGACATAGTGTTGGCTTTTCTAAGATCTCACGGGTGGAAGATGAACGTAAAAAAGAGTTCACTTATCCCTCTCACAAGAGTTCCATTCCTGGGAACTCTGATAGATTCGGTGGACATGAAACTTTTTCTGACAGAGGTCAAGAAATCAAAGATTTTAACCACCTGCCGAGCTCTTCATTCCATTCCTCGGCCGTCAGTGGCTCAGTGTATGGAAGTAATCGGACTAATGGTAGCGGCAATGGACATAATTCCGTTTGCTCGTTTGCATCTCAGGCCACTGCAGCTATGCATGCTCAAACAGTGGAATGGGGATTATGCGGATTTATCGCCTCAGATAAATCTGGATCAAGAGACCAAAGACTCTCTTCTTTGGTGGTTGTCACAGGATCATCTGTCCCAGGGAATGTGTTTCCGCAGGCCAGCATGGGTCATAGTGACGACGGACGCCAGCCTATTGGGCTGGGGTGCAGTCTGGAACTCCCTGAAAGCACAGGGTGTGTGGACTCAGGAGGAGGTTCTCCTCCCGATCAATATTCTAGAACTGAGAGCGATATTCAATGCACTTCAGGCGTGGCCTCAGCTGGCTTCGGCCAGATTCATAAGATTCCAGTCGGACAATATCACGACTGTAGCATATATCAATCATCAGGGGGGAACAAAGAGTTCTCTAGCGATTATAGATGTTACCAAAATAATTTGATGGGCAGAGACTCACTCTTGCCATCTGTCAGCAATCTATATCCCAGGAGTGGAGAACTGGGAAGCGGATTTTCTAAGTCGTCAGTGTGGATGGGAACTCCATCCAGAGGTGTTTGCACAATTGATTCAGCAATGGGGCACACCAGAATTGGAGCTGATGGCGTCTCGTCAGAATGCCAAACTTCCTCGTTACGGGTCCAGGTCAAGGGATCCCCAGGCAGTACTGATAGATGCTCTGGTAGTACCCTGGTCGTTCGACCTGGCTTATGTGTTTCCACCATTTCCTCTCCTTCCTCGTTTGATTGCCAGAATCAAACCGGAGAGAGCTTCAGTGATTTTGATAGCACCTGCGTGGCCAAGCAGGACTTGGTATGCAGACCTGGTGGACATGCCATCTCTTCCACCATGGTCTCTGCCACTGAGACGGGACCTTCTGATTCAAGGTCCATTCCAGCATCCAAATCTAGTTTCTCTGAGATTGAGATTGAACGCTTGATCTTATCCAAGCGGGGGTTCTCTGAGTCGGTCATAGATACCTTGATTCAGGCTCGAAAGCCTGTCACCAGGAAAATTTATCATAAGATATGGCGTAAATATCTTTATTGGTGCGAATCCAAGGGCTACCCATGGAGTAAGATCAGGATTCCTAGGATTTTGTCCTTTCTCCAAGAAGGATTGGAGAAGGGGCTATCGGCTAGTTCCTTAAAGGGACAGATATCTGCTTTATCAATTCTACTGCACAAACGTCTGGCAGATGTTCCAGACGTTCAGTCGTTCTGTCAGGCTTTAGTTAGAATCAAGCCTGTGTTTAAACCTGTTGCTCCGCCATGGAGTTTGAATTTAGTTCTTAAAGTTCTTCAAGGGGTTCCGTTTGAACCTATGCATTCCATAGATATTAAGCTTCTATCTTGGAAAGTTCTGTTTTTAGTTGCTATCTCTTCGGTTCGAAGAGTTTCTGAACTATCTGCATTACAATGCGACTCGCCTTATCTTGTTTTCCATGCTGATAAGGTGGTTCTGCGTACCAAACCTGGATTCCTTCCTAAGGTTGTTTCTAATAAGAATATTAATCAGGAAATTGTTGTTCCTTCTCTGTGTCCTAATCCTTCCTCTAAGAAGGAGCGTCTATTGCATAACTTGGACGTGGTTCGTGCTTTAAAGTTTTACTTGCAAGCGGCCAAAGATTTTCGTCAAACATCTTCTTTGTTTGTTGTCTATTCTGGAAAACGTAGAGGTCAAAAAGCTACGGCTACCTCTCTTGCCTTTTGGCTAAAAAGCATCATCCGTTTGGCATACGAGACTGCTGGACAGCAGCCTCCTGAAAGAATTACAGCTCACTCTACTAGAGCGGTGGCTTCCACATGGGCTTTTAAAAATTATGCTTCTGTTGAACAGATTTGTAAGGCTGCGACTTGGTCTTCGCTTCATACCTTTTCCAAATTTTACAAATTTGATACCTTTGCTTCTTCGGAGGCTGTTTTTGGGAGAAAAGTTGTTCAGGCAGTGGTGCCTTCTGTTTAACCATCTGTCTTGTCCCTCCTGTTCATCCGTGTCCTGTAGCTTTGGTATTGTATCCCACAAGTACTGGATGAATCCGTGGACTCGTCTTACCTTTATAGAAGAAAACTAAATTTATGCTTACCTGATAAATTGATTTCTTCTATGGTAAGACGAGTCCACGGCCCGCCCTATCATTTTAAGACAGATTATATTTTTTGATTTATTTTGCACCTTGTAGTTTCTCCTTTTTCTTCCTGTACCTTCGGTCGAATGACTGGGGGGTGGTGCTAAGGGAGGAGCTATATAGACAGCTCTGCTGTGGTGCTCTTTGCCACTTCCTGTAGGGAAGGATAATATCCCACAAGTAATGGATGAATCCGTGGACTCGTCTTACCATAGAAGAAATAAATTTATCAGGTAAGCATTAATTTAGTTTTTATCAGAAAGTGTTTATATGACTGTAACTGTACTTTTAAGTGTATTTATGTTGTGTTTAATTAAACTTTTTTCTTCCCCTACCCTTTACACGAGCTCTCAAGCCGCTCTAAACCAACGAGTGTAAATGGTGATTAGCGGTTTACTTTAAACTTGTAATATGCACGCTATTTACCACGTACTCACAAAGCCTGTAAAAAGCCAAAAGTGTTCCCACACAAAAGATAGCACTCCACTTGTAATCTAGCCCTAAATATGTTGAGGTTATTCCCTGCATCCCACTTGTCATCGTGGTAACAAAGTTAGGAACAAGCAAGAATATTGAGGAGTCAGCTACTTTCTATTCTATAAGGAGATATAAGGAGATGTGGATCACTACATATAAGGGTTTGCAAGCCCTGCCCTAAGACCTTGTGACAAAACCTGGACATATTGTTTATTTACAAGCTTGATTTTAAGATCAGTATCGCTATATATTTCTGTGTCTATGGTCTTGGTATTATCTAATATTTCTATTTTCAGGGCGGCAATGGAAGAGGTGGAGTGTGAAGTATCTGATTTGGAGTCTCGTCTCGAAAAAGTGAGAGCCAAAATGTTTGTAAAATAATTGAGACAGTAGGAATGGGATTGCTATTAAATCGTGGGAGGGAATATATAGGGTTTACACCCAAGGTAAGAGAAATCAAGGCTTATCATTAAACATGTGATTAATATCTGTGGGAGAGTTTAACAGAAATAAAAATAAAAAACATCTGGAAGCTAATGGAGGGGTGTTTGCATACAACGGACAAAGTTTTTATGTTTTTTCTCCCTTTATATCAGCTGGTCAAGCTCTCCTCTGTAATGACTGATGGTGGACGACAGTACTGTGGTTCCAGCCGCCATTTTGTTTGTGCGCTGCGTGAATTATCTCAGCACTCTCCTAAAGACACCATGCTAAAAGTCAGTATATAACCATGGTTTGTATAAAATCTATATCCCAAAGAGCACATTAAAATAAGCTGTAAGAGAGTTGTGCAATATACAGTGTTATTTTGCTGTATCTTGCAGCATCTTCTGGCAGGCTAGGGGGGTAATCAATGCCTATCTCTATCCCAACCCCTAAAGATACACCTAACTTTAACCCTTACCTTTAACCTTAAAACCTAACTATACCAATAATCTTAACCCTTACTTTAACCTATAACCAAAACTGTTTAGCTGCTTTCCATCAAATTTTAAATATGATTTTGAAAAGCTTTTATTAAATAAATCTGCTTACCCTTTCAAATTCTATAATTGTTGTTCTGTGTAAGGAAAGGCTACATAATCCAAAGTTAAAATCCCCCCAAAATATCCTGCAGGGGGGGTGAATTGTCCTTTTCATTTTATTACGTAGTTGTCCTTCATGTCTCTATACTTTTTAACCCCATAAAGCATGCTACATAGTGTTTTAATTGACTCTACTACACCTCAACATAAAAATTGAGGTCTAAGATTTATTATAGTTTATAGGATATTTGGTTACACATATTTGACACTTGCTGGCATGCAGAGAAATCTAGCTGTTTCTCCTTTATATTTAGGGCCTCGTGTAGTGAGATAAACTGCTCACAAGCTAAAATTTACCTTTTAAAAATTATTTGAGGGACTTCTCAGTAGGGATGAAATTCCTAATCTCTCTGTTTCTAGATTACAGTATAGTATAGATTACAGTATAGATTATAGTATAGATTACAGTATAGTATAGATTATAGTATAGTACTTTGCACGCAAACACAGCCAGAAGTAAACTTTTAATGCGCCCAGGTTAGCACGTGTATTACAAGTTGAAAGTAAAATTTTGCGTGCAAGCTAAAGCCAACTCCCGCTAAATTTAGGACTTTGGATATTCTGTCCACGCAAACTTCTTCTTCATAGACTTCAATGGAGAGCACAAACTGGAAAAAAAACTAACGCTTAACGCTTGCGCACTAACCCAACAGGAGTTAAACCTGCAGTATTAACCTGAAGGTAGTTATGAATATTTTACATTCCAATGTTCTTCACATAGAAGAAAATGTATAAATCTATATATAGCTCATGTATTTTTGGAAAAATATATATCTATGCCTAAATATAAATATATATAATATATATATATATATATATGTGTGTGTTTGTGTGTGTGTATATATATATATATATATATGTGTATATATATATATATATAGGAATATCTATTTAAAAATACATAGAACATTTTCTCCAACATTGGTGTGTCCGGTCCACGGCGTCATCCTTACTTGTGGGAATATCTCTTCCCCAACAGGAAATGGCAAAGAGTCCCAGCAAAGCTGGCCATATAGTCCCTCCTAGGCTCCGCCCACCCCAGTCATTCTCTTTGCCGTTGCACAGGCAACATCTTCACGGAGATGGTTAAGAGTTTGTGGTGTTTAGTTGTAGTTTTTTATTCTACTATCAAGAGTTTGTTATTTTAAAATAGTGCTGGTATGTACTATTTACTCTGAAACAGAAAAGGATGAAGAATTCTGTTTGTGAGAGGAAGATGATTTTAGCAGACAGTAACTAAAATCGATTGCTGTTTCCACATAGGACTGTTGAGATGAAGTAACTTCAGTTGGGGGAAACAGTTAGCAGACTTTTCTGCTTAAGGTATGACTAGCCATATTTCTAACAAGACTGTGTAATGCTGGAAGGCTGTCATTTCCCCTCATGGGGACCGGTAAGCCATTTTCTTAGTCTCAAAAAGAATAAAGGGCTTAATATGGGCTATAAAACTGGTAGACACTTTTATGGGCTAAATCGATTGCTTTATTTGGACACTATATACATGTTTATGCTGATAATTCACACATAAACTTTTTAACGGCAGGCACTGTGTTAGACACCTTTTCCAGTCAGGGAGGGCCTTCCCAGTTGTAGGCTGAGCCTCATTTTCGCGCCATTACTGCGCAGTTGTTTTTGAGAGCAAGACATGCAGATGCATATGTGAGGACCAGAAAGTAGTTGGAAAAGTTTCTAGAAGGCGTCATTTGGTATCGTATTCCCCTCTGGGCTTGGTAAAGTCACAGCAAAGGCTGTAGCTGGGACTGTATAGGGGTTAAATTTGTAAACGGCTCCGGTTCCGTTATTTTAAGGGTTAAAGCTCTGAAAATTGGTATGCAATACTCTTAAGGCTTTTTTTTTTGGTAAATTTTGAACAATTCCTTCATACTTTTTCACATATTCAGTAATAAAGTGTGCTCTGTTTAAAATTTAAAGAGACAGTAACGGTTTTGTTTTAAAACGTTTTTTGTGCTTTATTGACAAGTTTAAGCCTATTTAACATGTCTGTGCCTTCAGATAAGCTATGTTCTATATGTGTGAAAGCCAAGTGTGTCTCCCCACTCAAAATTGTGTGATAATTGTGCCATAGCGTCCAAACAAAGTAAGGACAGTACTGCCACAGATAATGAAATTGCCCAAGATGATTCCTCAGATGAGGGGAGTAGACATGATACTACATCATCCCCTACTGTGTCTACACCAGTTTTGCCCACGCAGGAGGCCCCTAGTACATCTAGCGCGCCAATGCTTATTACCATGCAACAATTGACGGCTGTAATGGATAACTCCATAGCAAATATTTTATCCAAAATGCCTGCATATCAGAGAAAGCGCGATTGCTCTGTTTTAAACACTGAAGAGCAGGAGGGCGCTGATGATAATTGTTCTGTCATACCCTCACACCAATCTGAAGTGGCCATGAGGGAGGTTTTGTCAGATGGGGAAATTTCAGATTCAGGAAAAATTTCTCAACAAGCTGAACCTGATGTTGTGACATTTAAATTTAAATTAGAACATCTCCGCGCACTGCTTTAGGAGGTGTTATCTACTCTGGATGATTGTGACAACTTGGTCATTCCAGAGAAATTATGTAAGATGGACAAGTTTCTAGAGGTTCCGGTGCACCCCGACGCTTTTCCTATACCCAAGCGGGTGGCGGACATAGTGAATAAGGAGTGGGAGAAGCCCGGCATACCTTTTGTTCCCCCACCTATATTTAAGAAATTATTTCCTATGGTCGACCCCAGAAAGGACTTATGGCAGACAGTCCCTAAGGTCGAGGGGGCAGTTTCTACTCTAAACAAGCGAACTACTATCCCTATCGAGGATAGTTGTGCTTTCAAAGATCCTATGGATAAAAAATTGGAAGGTTTGCTTAAAAAGATTTTTGTACAGCAGGGTTACCTTCTACAACCCATTTCGTGCATTGTTCCCGTCACTACAGCAGCGTGGTTCTGGTTCGAGGAACTAGAAAAGTCGCTCAGTAGAGAGACTCCGTATGAGGAGGTTATGGACAGAGTTCACGCACTTAAGTTGGCTAACTCTTTTATTTTAGATGCCGCTTTGCAATTAGCTAGATTAGCGGCGAAAAATTCAGGGTTTGCAATTGTGGCGCGCAGAGCGCTTTGGCTAAAGTCTTGGTCAGCGGATGTATCATCCAAGACAAAATTGCTTAACATCTCTTTCAAAGGTAAAACTCTCTTTGGGCCAGAATTGAAAGAGATTATCTCAGACATCACTGGGGGAAAGGGCCACGCCCTTCCACAAGATAGGCCTTTCAAGGCCAAGAATAAGTCTAATTTTCGTTCCTTTCGTAATTTCAGGAACGGACCGGGCTCTAATTCTGCATCCTCTAAGCAAGAGGGTAATACCTCACAGTCCAAACCAGCCTGGAAACCGATGCAAGGCTGAAACAAGGGTAAGCAGGCCAAGAAGCCTGCCGCTGCTAACAAAACAGCATGAAGGAGTAGCCCCCGATCCGGGACCGGATCTAGTGGGGGGCAGACTCTCTCTCTTTGCTCAGGCTTGGGCAAGAGATGTTCAGGATCCCTGGACGCTAGAAATAGTTTCTCAGGGTTATCTTTTGGAATTCAAGGGACTACCCCCAAGGGGAAGGTCCCACATGTCTCACTTATCCTCAAACCAAATAAAGAGACAGGCGTTCTTACATTGTGTAGAAGACCTGTTAAAGATGGGAGTGATACACCCCGTTCCAATAACGGAACAAGGAATGGGATTTTACTCAAATCTGTTCGTAGTTCCCAAAAAAGAGGGAACCTTCAGACCAATTCTGGATTTAAAGATCCTAAACAAATTTCTCAGGGTACCATCGTTCAAAATGGAAACCATTCGAACGATTCTACCCACTATCCAGGAAGGTCAATTTATGACTACCGTGGATCTAAAGGATGCGTACCTACATATTCCTATCCACAAAGAACATCATCAGTTCCTGAGGTTCGCCTTTCTGGACAAACATTACCAGTTTGTGGCCCTCCCATTCGGATTAGCCACAGCTCCAAGGATTTTCACAAAGGTACTCGGGTCCCTTCTAGCGGTTCTAAGACCGAGGGGCATTGCAGTAGTACCATACTTGGACGACATTCTAATACAAGCGTCGTCCCTTTCAAAATCAAAGGCTCATACAGACATCGTTCTGGCCTTTCTCAGATCTCACGGATGGAAGGTGAACATAGAAAAAAGTTCTCTGTCTCCGTCAACCAGAGTTCCCTTCTTGGGAACAATAATAGATTCCTTAGAAATGAAGATCTTTCTGACAGATGTCAGAAAGTCAAAACTTCTAAGCGCTTGTCAAGTTCTTCATTCTGTTCCACGTCCTTCCATAGCTCAGTGCATGGAAGTAGTAGGGTTGATGGTTGCGGCAATGGACATAGTTCCTTTTGCGCGAATTCATCTAAGACCATTACAACTGTGCATGCTGAAACAGTGGAATGGGGATTATGCAGACTTGTCTCCAGTGATTCAAGTAGATCAGAAGACCAGAGACTCACTCCGTTGGTGGCTAACCCAGGATCACCTATCCCAGGGAATGAGCTTCCGCAGTCCAGAGTGGGTCATAGTCACGACCGACGCCAGCCTAGTGGGCTGGGGCGCGGTCTGGGAATCCCTGAAAGCTCAGGGACTGTGGTCTCGGGAAGAGTCTCTTCTCCCGATAAACATTCTGGAACTAAGAGCGATATTCAATGCTCTCAAGGCTTGGCCTCAGCTAGCAAAGGCCAGATTCATAAGATTCCAATCAGACAACATGTAGACTGTTGCGTATCTCAATCATCAGGGGGGAACAAGGAGTTCCCAGGCGATGAAAGAAGTGACCAAAATAATACAATGGGCGGTGAATCACTCCTGCCACCTATCTGCGATCCACATTCCAGGTGTGGAAAACTGGGAAGCGGATTATTTGAGTCGTCAGACATTCCATCCGGGGGAGTGGGAACTCCACCCGGAGATCTTTGCCCAGTTGACGCAACTATGGGGCATTCCAGACATGGATCTGATGGCGTCTCGTCAGAACTTCAAAGTCCCTTGCTACGGGTCCAGATCCAGGGATCCCAAGGCGACTCTAGTGGATGCACTAGTAGCGCCTTGGACCTTCAACCTAGCTTATGTGTTTCCACCGTTTCCTCTCATTCCCAGGCTGGTAGCCAGGATCAAACAGGAGAGGGCCTCGGTGATCTTGATAGCAGACCTGGTGAATATGTCATCGGTTCCACCATGGAAGCTACCTTTGAGACAGGACCTTCTTGTTCAGGGTCCATTCGAACATCCAAATCTGGTCTCCCTCCAGCTGACGGCTTGGAGATTGAACGCTTGATTCTATCAAAGCGTGGGTTTTCAGATTCTGTGATTGATACTCTGGTTCAGGCCAGAAAACCGGTAACTAGAAAGATTTACCATAAGATATGGAAAAGATATATCTGCTGGTGTGAATCCAAGGGATTACCTTGGAATAAGATTAAAATTCCTAAGATTCTTTCCTTTCTGCAAGAAGGTTTGGATAAAGGATTATCTGCGAGTTCTCTAAAGGGACAGATTTCTGCTTTATCTGTCTTACTACACAAACGACTGGCAGCTATGCCAGATGTTCAGGCATTTGTTCAGGCTCTGGTTAGGATCAAGCCTGTTTACAGACCTTTGACTCCTCCCTGGAGTTTAAATTTAGTTCTTTCAGTTCTTCAAGGGGTTCCGTTTGAACCTCTACATTCCATAGATATTAAGTTGTTATCTTGGAAAGTTTTGTTTTTGGTTGCTATTTCTTCTGCTAGAAGAGTTTCAGAGTTATCTGCTCTGTAGTGTACTCCGCCCTATCTGGTGTTCCATGCAGATAAGGTGGTTTTGCATACTATGCCTGGTTTTCTTCCAAAGGTTGTTTCTAACAAAAATATTAACCAGGAGATAGTTGTACCTTCTTTGTGTCTGAATCCAGTTTCAAAGAAGGAACGTTTGTTACACAATTTGGACGTAGTCCGTGCTCTAAAATTCTATTTAGAAGCTACAAAAGATTTCAGACAAACATCTTCTCTGGTAAAAGGAGAGGACAAAAAGCGACTTCTACCTCTCTTTCTTTTTGGCTTAAAAGCATCATCCGATTGGCTTACGAGACTGCCGGACGGCAGCCTCCTGAAAGAATCACAGCTCACTCATCTAGGGCTGTGGCTTCCACATGGGCCTTCAAGAACGAGGCTTCTGTTGATCAGATATGTAAGGCAGCGACTTGGTCTTCACTGCACACTTTTGCCAAATTTTACAAATTTGATACTTTTGCTTCTTCGGAGGCTATTTTTGGGAGAAAGGTTTTGCAAGCCGTGGTGCCTTCCGTTTAGGTGACCTGATTTTCTCCCTCCCTTCATCCGTGTCCTAAAGCTTTGGTATTGGTTCCCTCAAGTAAGGATGACGCCGTGGACCGGACACACCAATGTTGGAGAAAATAGAATTTATGCTTACCTGATAAATTACTTTCTCCAACGGTGTGTCCGGTCCACGGCCCGCCCTGGTTTTTTAATCAGGTCTGATGAATTATTTTCTCTAACTACAGTCACCACGGTACCATATGGTTTCTCCTATTTTTTTCCTCCTGTCCGTCGGTCGAATGACTGGGGTGGGCGGAGCCTAGGAGGGACTATATGGCCAGCTTTGCTGGGACTCTTTGCCATTTCCTGTTGGGGAAGAGATATTCCCACAAGTAAGGATGACGCCGTGGACCGGACACACCGTTGGAGAAAGTAATTTATCAGGTAAGCATAAATTCTGTTTTTTCTATGTGACGAACATTTGAATGTAAAATATTTACAAAACATACACTGTAAAACACAATATTAAAATTGCATAAAAATAATTTTTCATGTTTTCAGGTGTTTGAGTGGAAAGGGCTCCAAAGTATATATACATACGTATGTATGTGTACACGTGTGTGTGTATATAAGTGTATATATGTACATACATACATGTATGCACATATAAACATAAATACACATGTATACACATATACATACAGTATATACAAACATACACATATTTAGACAAGTGTATATATGTATGTATACATCCATTATAGCCCTTTCCATTCAAATACCTTGTTATATACCATATATCTTTTAACCCTTATAATTAATTTTATTAATATTCATATTTCTCTTGTTAAGTGTATTCAGTCCACGGATCATCCATTACTTATGGGATATATTCCCTTCCCAACAGGAAGTTGCAAGAGGATCACCCCCAGCAGAGCTGCTATATAGCTCCTCCCCTCACATGTCATATCCAGTCATTCTCTTGCAACCCTCAACATAGATGGAGGTCGTGAGAGTAGTGTGGTGTTTTATACTTAATTATTTCTTCAATCAAAAGTTTGTTATTTTTAAATGGCACCGGAGTGTGCTGTTTTTTTCTCAGGCAGTATTTGGAAGAAGAATCTGCCTGCGTTTTCTATGATCTTAGCAGAAGTAACTAAGATCCACTGGCTGTTCTCGCACATTCTGAGGAGTGGGGTAACTTCAGAAAGGGAATAGCGTGCGAGGTCTCCTGCAAATAAGGTATGTGCAGTAAAATATTTTTCTAAGGAATGGAATTGACTAAGAAAATACTGCTGATACCGAAGTAATGTAAGTAAAGCCTTAAATGCAGTGAAGCGACTGGTATCAGGCTGATTAATGTATGTGCAGTAAAGTAATTTTCTAAGGAATGGAATTTGACTAAGAAAATGCTGCTAATACCGAAGTAATGTAATAAGCGTTAAATGCAGTAGAAGTGACTGGTATCAGGCTTATCAATAGAGATACATACTCTGTTAAAAAAATGATGTTTAAAAACGTTTGCTGGCATGTTTAATCGTTTTTTGAGGTACATTGGTGATAAAACTTATTGGGGCATGATTTTTTCCACATGGCTGACTTATATTTCTGCATAGAGACAGTAACTGAGGCTTCCCACTGTTGTAATAATGAGTGGGAGGGGCCTATTTTAGCGCTTTTTTGCGTAGTAAAAATTCAGTCTCAGTCTTCCTGCTTCTTCCTGCATGATCCAGGACGTCTCTAGAGAGCTCAAGGGACTTCAAAAGTCATTTTGAGGGAGGTAATCAGTCACAGCAGACCTGTGACAGTGTGTTTGACTGTGTTAAAAACGTTTTTTTCTCTATTGATTATCCGTTTTGGGTATTAAGGGGTTAATCATCCATTTGCAAATGGGTGCAATGCTCTGCTAACTTAATACATTTACTGTGAAAATTTGGTTGCTATAACTGATTTGGTTCATTGTTATTTCAACTGAGACAATTTTTTTGTGCTTCTTAAAGGCGCAGTAGCGTTTTTTTTATATTGCTTGTAAATTTATTTTAAAGTGTTTTCCAAGCTTGCTAGTCTCATTACTAGTATGTTTAAACATGTCTGACACAGATGAATCTGTTTGTTCACTATGTTTGAAGGCCGGTGTGGAGCCCCATAGAAATATGTGTACTAAATGTATTGATTTCACTTTAAATAATAAAGGTCAGTCTTTATCTGTTAAAGAATTATCACCAGACAACGAGGGGGAAGTTATGCCGACTAACTCTCCTCACGTGTCAGTACCTTTGCCTCCCGCTCAGGAGGCGCGTGATATTGTGGTGCCAAGTACATCAGAGACGCCCATAGCAATCACTTTACTGGACATGGCTACTATTATGAATAATACCCTGACAGAAGTATTATCTAAATTTCCAGAATTAAGAGGCAAGCGCGATAGCTCTGGGATAAGGACAGAGCGTGCCGGTGCTGTGAGAGCCATGTCCGATACTGCGTCACAGTTTGCAGAACATGAGGACGGAGAGCTTCATTCTGTGGGTGACGGATCTGATCCAGGGAAACCGGATTCAGAGATCTCTAATTTTAAATTTAAGCTTGAGAACCTCCGTGTGTTGCTAGGGGAGGTTTTAGCGGCTCTGAATGACTGTAACACAGTTGCAATTCCAGAGAAATTATGTAGGCTGGATAGATACTATGCGGTGCCGGTGTGTACTGACGTTTTTCCTATACCTAAAAGGCTTACAGAAATTATTAGCAAGGAGTGGGATAGACCCGGTGTGCCCTTTTCCCCACCTCCTATATTTAGGAAAATGTTTCCAATAGACGCCACTACACGGGACTTATGGCAGACGGTCCCTAAGGTGGAGGGAGCAGTTTCTACTTTAGCAAAGCGTACCACTATCCTGGTGGAGGATAGTTGTGCTTTTTCGGATCCAATGGATAAAAAAACTAGAAGGTTACCTTAAGAAAATGTTTGTTCAACAAGGTTTTATCTTACAGCCCCTTGCATGCATTGCTCCTGTAACTGCTGCTGCGGCTTTCTGGTTTGAGTCTCTAGAAGAGGCCATTCACACAGCTCCATTGGATGAAATTATGGACAAGCTTAAAGCACTTAAGCTAGCTAATGCATTTGTTTCTGATGCCATTGTACATTTAACTAAACTAACGGCTAAGAACTCCGGATTCGCCATCCAGGCGCGCAGAGCGCTATGGCATAAATCCTGGTCAGCTGACGTGACTTCTAAATCTAAATTGCTTAATATTCATTTCAAGGGGCAGACCTTATTCGGGCCCGGTTTGAAAGAAATTATCGCTGACATTACTGGAGGTAAGGGTCATACTCTTCCTCAGGACAGGGCCAAATCAAAGGCCAAACAGTCTAATTTTCGTGCCTTTCGAAACTTCAAGGCAGGAGCAGCATCAACTTCCTCCGCTCCAAAACAGGAAGGAACTGTTGCTCGTTACAGACAGGCCTGGAAAACTAACCAGTCCTGGAACAAGGGCAAGCATGAAGGGATGGCCCCCTGTCCGGAAACGGATCTAGTGGGGGGCAGACTTTCTCTCTTCGCCCAGGCGTGGGCAAGAGATGTCCAGGATCCCTGGGCGTTGGAGATCATATCTCAGGGATATCTTCTGGACTTCAAAGCTTCTCCTCCTCGAGGGAGATTCCATCTATCAAGGTTATCAGAAAACCAGATAAAGAAAAAGGCATTCCTACGCTGTGTACAAGACCTCCTAGTAATGGGGGTGATCCACCCTGTCCCGCGGACGGAACAAGGGCAAGGATTTTACTCAAATCTGTTTGTGGTCCCCAAGAAAGAGGGAACCTTCAGACCAATCTTGGATCTAAAGATCTTAAACAAATTCCTAAGAGTTCCATCATTCAAAATGGAAACTATTCGAACCATCCTACCCATGATCCAAGAGGGTCAGTACATGACCACAGTGGACTTAAAGGATGCCTACCTTCACATACCGATTCACAAAGATCATTATCGGTACCTAAGATTTGCCTTTCTAGACAGGCATTACCAGTTTGTAGCTCTTCCCTTCGGGTTAGCTACGTCCCCGAGAATTTTTACAAAGGTTCTGGGCTCACTTCTGGCGGTTCTAAGACCGCAAGGCATAGCGGTAGCTCCGTATCTAGACGACATTCTGATACAGGCGTCAAGTTTTCAAATTGCCAAGTCTCATACAGAAATGGTTCTGGCATTTCTGAGGTCGCATGGGTGGAAGGTGAACGTGGAAAAGAGTTCTCTCTTACCACTCACAAGAGTCTCCTTCTTAGGGACTCTTATAGATTCTGTAGAGATGAAAATTTACCTGACGGAGTCCAGGTTATCAAAAATTCTAAATGCTTGCCGTGTCCTTCATTCCATTCCACGCCCGTCAGTGGCTCAGACCGCTGCAATTATGCATGCTAAGTCAGTGTAATGGGGATTACTCAGATTTGTCCCCTCTACTAAATCTGGATCAAGAGACCAGAGATTTTCTTCTCTGGTGGGTTTCTCGGGTCCATCTGTCCAAGGGTATGACCTTTCGCAGGCCAGATTAGACGATTGTAACAACAGATGCCAGCCTTCTAGGTTGGGGCGCAGTCTGGAACTCCCTGAAGGCTCAGGGATCGTGGACTCAGGAGGAGAAACTCCTCCCAATAAATATTCTGGAGTTAAGAGCAATATTCAATGCTCTTCTAGCTTGGCCTGAGTTAGCAACACTGAGGTTCATCAGATTTCAGTCGGACAACATCACGACTGTGGCTTACATCAACCATCAAGGGGGAACCAGGAGTTCCCTAGCGATGTTAGAAGTCTCAAGGATAATTCGCTGGGCAGAGTCTCACTCTTGCCACCTGTCAGCGATTTACATCCCAGGCGTGGAGAACTGGGAGGCGGACTTTCTAAGTCGCCAGACTTTTCATCCGGGGGCGTGGGAACTTCATCCGGAGGTGTTCGTTCAGCTGGTTCATCGTTGGGGCAAACCAGAACTGGATCTCATGGCGTCTCGCCAGAACGCAAAGCTTCCTCGTTACGGATCCAGGTCCAGGGACCCGGGAGCAGCGCTGATAGATGCCCTAGCAGCCCCTTGGGTTTTCAACATGGCTTATGTGTTTCCACCGTTTCCGCTGCTGCCTCGACTGATTGCCAAGATCAAACAGGAGAGAGCATCGGTGATTCTGGTAGTGCCTGCGTGGCCACGCAGGACCTGGTATGCAGACCTAGTGGACATGTCGTCCTGTCCACCATGGTCTCTGCCTCTGAGGCAGGACCTTCTAATACAAGGTCCTTTCAACCATCCAAATCTAATTTCTCTGAGGCTGACTGCATGGAGATTGAACGCTTGATCCTGTCAAAGCGTGGCTTCTCGGAGTCAGTTATTGATACCTTAATACAGGCACGGAAGCCTGTTACCAGAAAAATCTACCATAAGATATGGCGTAAATATTTATATTGGTGCGAATCCAAGAGTTACTCATGGAGTAAGGTTAGGATTCCCAGGATATTGTCCTTTCTACAAGAGGGTTTAGAAAAGGGCTTATCTGCTAGTTCGTTAAAGGGACAGATTTCTGCTGTCTATTCTCTTTCACAAGCGTCTGGCAGAAGTTCCAGACGTCCAGGCTTTTTGTCAGGCTTTGGCTAGGATTAAGCCTGTGTTTAAGACTGTTGCTCCTCCGTGGAGCTTAAACTTGGTTCTTAAAGTTCTTCAAGGGGTTCCGTTTGAACCCCTTCATTCCATTGATATCAAACTTTTATCTTGGAAAGTTCTGTTTTTGATGGCTATTTCCTCGGCTCGAAGAGTCTCAGAGTTATCTGCCTTACATTGTGATTCTCCTTATCTGATTTTCCATTCAGACAAGGTAGTTCTGCGTACTAAACCTGGGTTTTTACCTAAGGTAGTTTCTAACAGGAATATCAATCAGGAGATTGTTGTTCCATCATTATGTCCTAATCCTTCTTCAAAGAAGGAACAACTTTTGCATAATCTAGACGTAGTCCGTGCCCTGAAGTTCTATTTACAGGCAACTAAAGATTTTCGTCAAACTTCTTCCCTGTTTGTCGTTTACTCTGGACAGAGGAGAAGTCAAAAAGCTTCGACAACCTCTCTTTCCTTTTGGTTTCGTAGCATAATATGTTTAGCCTATGAGACTGCTGGACAGCAGCCTCCTGAAAGAATTACAGCTCATTCCACTAGAGCTGTGGCTTCCACCTGGGCCTTTAAGAATGAGGCCTCTGTTGAACAGATTTGCAAGGCTGCGACTTGGTCTTCGCTTCACACCTTTTCAAAATTTTACAAATTTGACACTTTTGCTTCTTCTGAGGCTGTTTTTGGGAGAAAGGTTCTACAGGCAGTGGTTCCTTCCGTTTAAGTTCCTGCCTTGTCCCTCCCATCATCCGTGTACTTTAGCCTTGGTATTGGTATCCCATAAGTAATGGATGATCCGTGGACTGAATACACTTAACAAGAGAAAACATAATTTATGCTTACCTGATAAATTTATTTCTCTTGTAGTGTATTCAGTCCACGACCCGCCCTGTCTTTTTAAGGCAGATCTAAATTTTAATTAAAACTTCAGTCACCACTGCACCCTATGGTTTCTCCTTTCTTGTCTTGTTTTCGGTCGAATGACTGGATATGACATGTGAGGGGAGGAGCTATATAGCAGCTTTGCTGGGGGTGATCCTCTTGCAACTTCCTGTTGGGAAGGGAATATATCCCATAAGTAATGGATGATCCGTGGACTGAATACACTACAAGAGAAATAAATTTATCAGGTAAGCATAAATTGTTTTTTTTTATATTAGATAGTGTATATATGAGTGTAACACTTTATTTTAATGTATTTATGTTGTGTTTGGTGCAACTTTTTATTTAGCCCTAACCCTTTATGTCAGGATGTGTCGTGCTAACCCTAAGAGCACAAATTTAACTTTACTTTGAACTTCTAATGTGCGCGCAAGTTAGCACAGGCGAGATATTTCAATATCGCGTGCACGCTAATGTTAGTGCACCACTTTTAATGTAGCCCAGAAGAAGCTCAGGTCCTGCTTAAATAACTTGATACGATAAATTAGAATTGAATTACAAAACCTGTATTTAATGTTTGGTATAACAGAAAACACTTCTGTAAAGTTTGGTGATATTACAGAGGAATTTTATTTCAGGGTCTGTATGTGCACAATAGTTTATATTGAATAACATCCTGGTAGTAAGTATTTCAAAATCATGATAGACACTTTAGGCTAGATTATAAGTGGAGCGCAAGGGTTTGCGCCCGAGTGATAAGGGTATATCGCAAGGGTTTGCGCTCATCAGGCTAACCGCTAGTATTACAAGTTGAAAGTAAGCACTAGAATGATTACCGTGACTTCAGAGCTCTGGTGTTAACTGTTTCACAAAACATAAAAGTTGCACAAAACACATCCAAAATACATTACAAAGTACACATACACTCATTATAATAACACCATCTACTAAAAATTATTACAAAAAAATATTGCACACAAAAGTTATAAGGGCTTAAAGATATGAGGTCTCAGGTGTTTTAGAAAAAAATAGCAGGCAAAGGGCTTTAACATTGAGATACATACATACATATACGTGTCTAATGATGTTTGTGTATATATATATATATATATATATGTGTGTGTATGTACATATATATTTATGTATTTACATGTGTATATATGTATTTACAGACATATATACACATATAAACATATATATAAGTTCATTGGAGCCCTTTGCCGTGAAGTAGATGAAAAATGTAAAAGCATATTTATGCTATATTAATTTTTAATAAAGGTTTTAACTATGTATTTAGTGTAAATATTTCGAATTGCAATGTTCTTCACATAGCAGAATATGTTCTGTGTATTTCTAAATAGATATTCCTATATACAGTATATCTGTGTGTGTGTGTGTGTGTGTGTGTGTGTATATATATATATATATGTATATATATATGTATATATATGTGTATATATATATATATATATATATATATATATAAATCTATATATAGGTATAGATATATATAGAAATATGTATTTATGAATAAATAGGACATATTTTGCTATGTAAAGAACAATGACATATAAAATATTAATATTTTCATGTTGGATTAGTGCAAATGAGAATATATGATCAGGTTAGTGCGAGAGTGGGGTATTATGATTTTTTTCACTTTTTTTTTCTCCGTTGACTTCTATGGGGGATTACGTGAACGTGCGTGCAATATTCTAACTTCAAATTTTTGCCGATTTTGAGTTTGGTTACCGCTAGAGTGAAGACAGTTTACCTACCTGACGAGCGCAAAAATCTTACTTCTAGCGCAATTAACTTTCAAGCGGGAGCATTGATTTGCGCTTAGCTTGTGGCCCCTTTATGTGAGTAGATGTTAATGAGTTAAAACAGACAGGATGTATGTTGTGGTATACAATGAGGATGTGCATTATACGGGACAGTTATATTGTACTGTTCACTCTTCTCTAAAATACTTTGTGGGAGATGAGAGTTTTATCCAGCACCGTAGAGAACTTTAGTAAAAATATATGGCAAATGTAGGAAAAATAATTTTAGGATAATTATATTTAAAACAAAATGGAATTGCTGAGATAGTAAAGAGCAATTAGTTCCAGACGAAATACAAATTATACCACAAGGTTAAGCATTAGTCATGGTGAGTTCTGCATTTGAGATATTGGTTAGATTAGTGGTTGCTATGCAAAACCTTTGACGTTCTTGTGAAAATAATATGATGCTGGGCGACATTAGCCAAAAACTCGTTCTTTCCAGCCACTATAGCTGCATAAATTCTTATTCTGTTCTACGCAGCTCATTGGCTAAAGAATGGAGAGATCTTTGAGTTTTAGTGAATAGGGTGCATAGAATCACAGTTGAATGATTGACTTTTGAGAGATTTACCCTCAACAATATGAAATGTAATGCAAAATATTTATTCCTTTTGTATATTAACACACACTCTTGAGCCCTTTATAGATTAGTTAACCCTCAGCATTAATTCTCTGACGCTTGGAAAGAAAAATAAGTTAACAGTATTGTCCTATCTATAGCTCCAGGCCTCAGTTTGCTAAATCTGTGTTTTTTTTTGTCTGGGGTCATTTTACCAGTTTGCATAATGTTTGTGCTTAACCCATAACCGTATTATGCAGCACTTTTACTAGAACACCAACTGCTTATACAGAGCTCACAACAGTTCCATACCTCCTAATATTTTCTGGAGGCTTTCCTGGACAGGGAGGCGAGAGGGAATTGTGGGAAAAGGGCCACTGATGTTTAGTGGGCGGAACCATGGCCTGAAGGTTGTGGTTGTGAATGTGTTGTTGATGAGCTGAACAGAATTAGGACTTGTCATGGATGGAGCCTGGGTAGTTCCTAGAAACTGGGACATTTGCTCTGACAGGGAATCTGCAAAAATCCTGCAGCAATCGGGACAGCTGAGAGGATGGTAGTTCTGTTTTTTCAATTCTAGTACAGAAATGACCAACTGATGCCCACAGACCACCCAACCAATCCCAAGACTGCATTACATCAGACTACACAAACTTCCTTATCTACATTAAATTAATTCTGACTCTGAGCTGCTGGGCTATTACCACAGGCCACTTAAAGTGAGGGTAAATTCACTTCCATAACTTCACATAGTATGAAAACTCTTCTCCTAACTAGCATATTGATATGCTTATTTTGTTCCAATGTCAAATCTACTTTTAATACTGAGAGTTTTTGTCAGGCTCCGTTACCTTATTCAATGCAGCCTCTCTGAATAATTTTCCCTTAGGCTTCTTTGACTGGCAGCTCTTTCAGCCAATCAGAGCCTCACCATGCGCCCCATATAAGTTAATAACAGCACGCTCCTGTGCTTGGAACTCATGCTGGAAGTTGAACTGCGCAAACGCAACTGCTACGCTATTTGCGCAACATAAACAGTGAGGCTGCTTACTGTTAACATACTGTAAGTAGCCTCATCGTTTATGTTGCACAAATAGCGTAGCAGTTAACGCAAAAACAAAAACGCTCAGTATTAAAAGTAGATTTGACATTGGAACAAAATAAGCATATCAATAAACCTAGTTAGGAGAAGAGTTTTCATACTATGTGAAGTTATGGAAGTGAATTTACCATCACTTTAAACTCCACCCCCAAGCTTCCCAATCAAACGCATATGTAAATGCATATTTATGCAATATTCATATTTATTTAATAAAGGTTTTAACTATGCATTTACTGTAAATATTATACATTACAATTCTCTGCACATAGCAGAATATGTCTAAGTATTTCTTAATAGATATTCTGTATCTGTATATATCTATACCTGTATATAATCATCTCTATATATACTGTAGGTATAAATATATATTGTTTTAAAATAAAGAAAAGAACAGAAACATTATTCTGCACACTTTAGAGTTGTATTACCAAAGTACAATTAGGTGGAGTGTGTACGTAAATGTTTTATGATTCAATTAAAACATAGCATTTATTAAATAATATTAAAAGGTATTGTGGACCATGCCACCATTAAGCTGGAATAGGACACAAATATTAAAATAGAAAGATAAAAATAAAAAATATTTTTTACACTGCAAACTCTCCAATTCGGGGAAAGGACCCCAAAGTGTCAATTATTCAGTATCTATAGTATATCAATTTATATAATAAGGTGACTATATGATAATCCACGGTTATATAGAATATCTAAATGAGAGCGAGAACAGTAGTGCTTAACGGCGTGGCTAAAATAAGCATAAAGTCATACATATAGATTCGCCCGTATATTTACTATTAGTCTAATACCGCCACACAATTTACCAAAGACCGCTAACAAGTCCAGATTAAGTTAAATTTCTATTGCCAAAAATAGGCCAACAATTAATAAGTCACCAACTATTATATTTTAATATTTTAAAAAACAACAGATTTTGAGGAGAGAAGCAGTGCTAGCGCCTAAATATATATTGTACCAAAATACTAT